>NW_019738874.1:371975-399637 GCF_002891405.2 Cryptotermes secundus
CAAATTATTTTCCTATTTCTGATATATATATTCTGTTCCTTTTTATGTTCAGTTAAGAAAACATTTGTAGACGGAAATTTTATAATTTGAGTCACGTCAAACTGTCTTGTGCATTATGTGATTTGCAGTTATGAAACTCCATTAATTTGTTTCTCGATCGGAATTGTTAATTATTTATATTATTATGATGTATTAACCCACTGAAATGCAACGGCTCGATAAACACCTTTCTGCTGAGACAAATACTTGGTAAACAACACCTTTGCTAGGTAATGCCTACAATAACACGTGACAATAGTAGACATCAATTACTAGCCAATGGACGTGTTTTTATGAGGTCAGAACCGAGACTATATAACGGCGAGTGACTATGGCTGCAGTACAAGTGAACTAGTGGATTAGTGTTGTGTGGTCAGAAGTCTAGTCGGGAGTGTCCAGTGAAATGTAACGAGTTGTGTAAAGGTCTAATAAATTCGATCAACAAATCCAAAACCCATCTTATTAGTCACGCAAACCACTAATACATGACATTATTTATTACTCTACCTTGATGGATTAGCTTTCTTGTAAGTTCCCGTTCAAAATTAAATTATTATTTATTTATTATTTACAGAGTTAAAGGTAGAGCTGTCCCTGTAACAGGCCGTGAAAGCCCATAGGGTTGTGAGACGTCCAGGCTCTCACATTCTCTCTAGACAATAAAATCACTGATGGCGGTAAGGTTGTCAGGCTTAATCGCCGGCCGCTTTTACTCCCCAGGAAGATTCCTGGTACTCATTTCTGTCAGAGGCTGATTCTAACTCAGGGCCATAGTGCGGCTGGGAGGATTAGGTCAATTAAAAAATCCACCTTATAGGGACTCGAACCCGCGATCTTCCGGCTTGTAGCATAATGCCTCTACCAACTACGCTACCACGTTCCCCATTTATTATGTTCTTATTTATTAAAATGTATTTTCCTAATTTTGCTAATGTGCTTGTAAGGAAGCATTTTTCGCGCCTCGATAAAGGCTCCAAATAAGGGATCACTGAACCCCACCACACCAAAGTCATAAGAAGAAATTTATTCTTTAGAGTGAAGTTTTCGGAATAACACAAGTGTAGAGATAATAAATATATATATTTATTCATTTTCCTATATGTTTTTTCTTTCTACATCTCTTCATCATCTTCCTCCCCTAATTCCCCCCATTTCCCCCTCTTCGTCTCCAATCTGCAGTGCCCCGTCACACAAAGTTTTGCTTTCAGTGTTTTGAAAGACTGATGCTACGTCCTGACAATTCAGATGAGAGAAAAGTTGAGCACTCACTTTGATTAGCGAGGTGCAGATACTTGTTAGGATCGTTGTCCACAGACGTACCGTGACAAGGCCTATATCTGATTTAAATGTTCTTGACGGTTGTATGTATTATAATAGTGATCAGTTTTCTATTCTTCTTTAATTAAAAACTAAATTCTTTGTTTTTAGTCCGCAAGCAAATTATACCGACCGAACGACCGTCGCTTGTCGGTGAAGTTAGTGCCAACTATTGCGGATAGAGGCTGTCGCGTGGTCAGCGCAACGAATCCCCACTGCCATTAATTTCGGTTTTTAACTACACCTCTAAAATAGACTACTTTCTGAAATGTCGTTTTAAATAAAATTAATACGATGAGTAATGTTAATATACCTGATCGTTTTTCCACGTAACACTGTCTGAGTGAATTCGTTTCCAAACAAGACCACCCCTTAGCACATTTATATATAATATTCAATCAATTACGGAACTTTTAATGAGGCTTATACCATTACTATTAATCGTCCTTTTCCGCTGATTAACGAGTATTTTTAAGGACGGTGTTGAAGGTTCAACTTCTTGTTGCGCTCAACTTTGTTGATGGTACATTGTCACTTTTTTCTACAAATGTTACTTCTGCGTCACATTTCGACCCTATAAGGTCATCACCAGGCAGAGAATTTTACTAACTGTAATGCCTTTCCAACCATATTGTTCTAAAACTTCGTATACAATAATTCTTGTATACACCGGCTGAGTGAATTCGTTTCCAAACAAGACCACCCCTTAGCACATTTATATATAATATTCAATCAATTACGGAACTTTTAATGAGAAGGCTTATAACATTACTATTAATCGTCCTTTTCCGCTGATTAACGAGTATTTTTAAGGATGGTGTTGAAGGTTCAACTTCTTGTTGCGCTCAAGGTTGTTGATGTGTTACGTTGTCACTTTTTTCTACAAATGTTACGTCTGCGTCACATTTCGACCTTATAAGATCATCATCAAGCAGAGAGTTTCATATAATTACTAACTGTATTGCCTTTCCAAGTATATTGTTCTAAAACTTCGTATACAATAATTATTGTTATTGTTGCAGCTTGTCAAATTTAGTTAAAAATTATTCCATTCAACTACTCCAAGTAAGTTGGATGCCATAAATAACGAATAATTGAACTTAAACGTATGAAATTTAGGCTGAAGAAACATTAGGAAAGGACCGGTCTAGAAAACCGAAATTAACTGCTGTGGGGATTAGTTGCGCTGACCACGCGACACCCTCTATCCGCTAAAGTTGGCACTAACTTCGCCGACAAGCGGCGGTCACTCTGTCGGTATAGTTCGCTTACGGACTAAATCCACGGAGTTTGTTTCTTTTTGTATACATATCTAATAAAAATTATTTGCATACCAATAATTCAGTACGGGGTAACTGCACGAAGATTTGAGGACATATCTGGCCACTCTAACGCAAGTGAAGGTATGCAAATGGGAATTATATGAATTAATTCATCACTAAACAAAATATGGTAAATACCGATGCCGGGATGGCTCAGTCGGTATAGCGACTACCTACAGGCTGGACGACAGCGGGGTCGGAATTCGAGCCCCGGTATATTCATTAATTTTCTTTCCTCCACGTCGTCGAGACCAGTTTTGGGGTTCATCCGACTTCCTCTCCAATGTTTACCGGGGAAACTTTCCCCAGGAGTAAAGCGGCAGGGGCGTGAAGCTAACCACTCACCTCCAGCTAGTGCCAAGGTCAAGAAAATGTGGATCTATACATCCAACCCCCCACACGTCTTCATGGCGTAGGGCTTCATTACGTGTATTTAAGCACAAAAAACCTTATATTTGTACCGGTATTTATATAAGATATAAATGCAATTCATTACATATTGTCACGATTTTAGGGTTCTGCGTGACTATAGACGGGGTTTAGGTTGATGTATATATTTATTGACCACTTGTATACACAACTCGTAACTAAAAGTAATATGGCGCTATCGGTGATCTACACACTTTACAGTTCACCGTTGCTTATGTTAGTGTTCTCAGTCTTCACTAGTCGTATCTTGGCAACGGTTTTAATCCAGTGGCAATTCTTCAGCTTACGTGGCCACACCGTTACCCGTTGGTTAACATTCCACGCCTGAACTCATAGCGCCATCCCCTCAGCCTCATCCACTCTAGATAAACTGCTCACTTGAAACTCCTGAACTCGACTAACTCTTCTCAGCTGAACTCATGTTCATCATCACTTTGCACGGACCGAACAGCAAACAGCGTTTCCAACAATATTTCTATTGTTGTGTGTTTATGAAACAGTTACTTAGAAATTGGTTCTTCTATTGCTGTACGCGTGTTCATTTCTGCAGGAACCTCTTTACCAAATCGTTGCCTAGCAATGAACTATTCCAGGTCTCAGGCGTCATGTCACTATATTCACAGTATTTTGTATGATTTTACATACGTCTTCTTCATCTCCACCGTTCATGCTACATACTTCACGAATCTCGTTTTCCTTGATTTTCTCAATTTAATATTTGTACAACATTACAAGGTGTACGCGGTAGCGTAGTTGGTTGAGGCATTATGCTCAAGCCAGAAGGTCGGGGGTTCAATTCTTAACAAGGCCGTTACATTTATCAGTTGACCTAATCCTTCCAGCGGTAATGTGGCCTTCATGTAGACTCGACCTCTGACAGAAATTAGTAAAAGGAATCTTCCTGAGGGCGCCCGGCGCGTGGGCTGACATCCACAGCGCCATCTGTGAGCCTATTGTATAGAAAATGTGGAAGCCTCGATGTCCCACAACCCTATGGACATCCATGGCGTGTTGCAGGCTTAGCTTTAAATATTTTTACAACAGTTTACACTATGATGCTCCTCTTTACGTAATTTTCTTAATTTTCGTCTCATTTTCTGTTTCTCAGATCAAAATATAGTGAAACGTCGCTAGTTCTGTCTTCACTAATTCGGAATTCGCGATAAATCTGACAAATATTTCGATTTTGCACATTGAGGCCCTCATGATCAGATAGCCGCTGTCTCAAAAGTTTCGGTGTGAAAACTTACAATTATTCATTTTATGACAAGTAAATTTATTTTATCACAAGCAATTGAAGTTATGTTGCCTGAGAAAAACACGTGATGCCCATTCTATAATTCTCCTGAACATATTTTCAGTAGCACTTCTATAATTCGGACTTTTATTAATTTAGACAAGGATTTGCTCCAAATTGTTCCGAAAAAACGAGGTCTTACTCTATTCTTATATATAATTAACCGTTCGTGTGATACGAAGCTAGGAACAGGCGAATATGCCGCCAGGAATAGAATCAACAAGCCACACATATGAGGATCCTGTTTAATAGCATAGCAGTCTCTAATTATGCTTCATTAATCGCTATTTCGTCTTCAAATGTATCTGCTAATACTTCATGCATGTATCTGGCATATAATTATATATCTGAACGTTTTCCTACCCCACTTCAAAGCACCTCTTGATTTGTAATTCAACCTGGAGACCTCTAATTGGCTGTAAGCCATCTCTAATCCCCTTGAAGTCACTAATTATGTCATTGTTTACCCCGGAGACAATCGCTTTGGTCACTAAACCCGAAGCAAGATTAGCTAGCCGGGCAACAAGAAGAGAGGGTAGCCCGCGCAGGGAACTGTCAAAGGCGCGGATGGTGACCCAGCAAGTACATACAGTCGCAGACAAAGAGGGCTCTGATATCGTCTACTGAGCCATTGCTGCTCCAGCCCCTTTGCCTGAAGGAGACTTAAAGGCAAAATTTGTTCCAAAATAAAATTGAATTTAAAAGTTAGGTCAGACGTGTGAAAAGAGTATCTTCTAGAATTGTAAAAGGCTTGAAATGCAGTGGAAAAGCTCTTTGATATTAGCAAAGCATATCAATTTCTTCTTTCACTATAATTTATAATACGAATATTTTGTCGATTGTAACATTCAGGTTATAAGACGTAAAAACTGCTGCTGATGGTATACTAATACAAATATTATGTTCCTGAACATTATCCATCATCCTGTTTTTGTTTAAAACACCTTCCTGTCTCTGGCACAAGGTCTCATACTCGTGGAATTTTTAATATTTTAATGTTTTGTCTTACCTCTCGCAGATGACATGTGTTGTGCTTGGCTTGTATACCCCATTTTGAGTTGGTGGAGACGTTCGGAGTTAGGGACTAGCTCCTGGCCGCGCCATAGCTCAAGCGGTTAGTCGTTGGCTTCCCACCGCGGCGGCCCGGGTTCGATCCCGGGGTCTGGTCCAGTGGGATTTGTGTTGGACAAAGTGGGGTTCAGGCAGGTTTTTCTCCCAGTACTTTGGTTTCCCCTGCCAATCTTCATTCCACCAATTGCTCCACAATCACCCTCACCTATCATCTGGGGCTGGTGCAATAGGCCAGAAGTGGCCGCAGTACAAGTGACTTAGTCCCACCCCACTAGCAATAAAAGAAAATAGGGACTAACTCTGTTGATTGGGTCCATCTGAGTTGTTACCTAGCAGCGGACAGTTTCTTCCGGCTCTATTATTCCAGCTTCCAGCACTTATGTCACAATATTACCTACATACTGGCGGCTATAAGTCCCGTAGAATGTCTACCTTTAATATTTCCTGCGTGCAGTTTGGTAGCAATCCCTTCTCTCCCACATAAGGGCATCACATACCACGCCTCTCTCATTTTCCTTGATATCCTAAAATGTTTGATGCAGAGTAGAGGTTACACAGCTATTCATAACACAGTCTTCCTTTTTTGTTATTTCTTCCTCACGTAGGTCCTAATATTCGACAGGTATGTTTTAAGACAAAAAATATTTACCGGCTCACTTATCCATTATCAAAAACACATGCTACATGGCCAGTTTATCTTCTTCTTGAATTTGTCGCTCTTATAATAATTGATGGAGAAGGAAGAAATACAAAGCAGACACATGAAACATAAAGAAACAAACAAACATACGCAAATAAAAGACGAAACAATGCAACAACTTACTTACTTATTGAGTTGAACCCTTCTTGAGGAGAAGCCAAATCTGCAGCTACTCACGTATTTCCCAAGCATTTTATGGAACCCGAAGGTTCATTACTGTCTTCACAAGAGCCCTCCAGTCATCCCTATCCTGAGCCAGAGCAATCCAATTCATACCATCCCATCCTATTCCTCTAAGATCCATTTCAATACTGTTCACCCATCTACGCCTTGGTCTTTCCAGTGGTCTATTTCTTTCTGGCTTTCCCACAATAACTTACTTAGGCAGATAAAATTAAAATTGAAGGATAGAAGTCAAATAATATTTATTTCCTAAATAAATCTAAAGCCATGCGACAAAGATCAGAAAATTATGGAAGAGGCAAAATTTGGTAGAAGTGCATGGCACTTAGGCCAACAGGAACACGTAACAGCAATTGTGATTGAAGGAGACACTACTCGGTGAGCGTATACAGATATGTAATTGGAGGTTCATATTAAATCGGAGGCTTTAAATATCAATTGCGAAGAATAACGGTCATTAACGCAGAAACCTTGAAGAAGATCACGAAAAACTGAGGAGAAAAACAAAAGGAAGAGAGAAGTTAAGAGTTACATGCAGAGAGTAACAGGAACACAATCAAACATGGCTGCCATTCACTTCCTCTTGTGCAAACACACGAGAAAGCAACATTATCTTCAATGGAATAAATACAAAATTATCCCAAAATTTGAATAATGTGGAAGGAAAATTGAAATTATAGAAAATAATGATGTATAAACTTGAAGCTACAGAATTTGTCAGAATTAAATGAATGCTACCAAACAAATAGTGTCCCCGTGTTTCTCAACCTGTGGGACGCATTTTAGTGATGGCCCTAGAGGGTGCGCTGGATGGGGCGCCTGATCTTGGAAGTCATAATTAATTCTGTCACATGAATTTCAGTTTCAAAAAATCATTTTCGCATTAAAGGCACACGCTTAGTGATGCCGCAGCATCGTATAGTAGCGTGTAGAGCCGTTCCTAGGCGACGGCTCGGGAAACATATCCCCGCGGCAATGGATATGCATACAACAATAAAGGAACTGTTGGAGACGACGTTTTCTACTCAGTCCGTGCAAAGGAGTTATAAGAAGGACAGCTGAAGCAAAATTACTCAGGATTCAGCTCGTGTGGAGGCAAGGTCGAATATCTCCACCGTGACCATGCGAGTCGTAGGAGGCGACGAAAACGGAAGTCTCATATTTGAAACAGTAAAATATGGACGCGAGTCCCAAGGGACTCGGACCCGAGGAAGACTGCACTGGCAAGGACCAGCAGCGTATACAAAAGGGAGACCCGTCCTCTCGTCAGAGAGGGCGCTACTCAAAAAAAAATCGTAGCTGTCAAACTAATAAATATCTGGTCATGAGCCCCAGATGAGGCTCGACACCAAGACTTACTGACTGACTGACTGACTGACCGACTGACGGTCAGTTGCAATGTGACTTTGACTTTGAAGAATATTCAGTTAGAAGGGAGTCGCAATGCAGAGAGGACTTGAGTCGGGGAGCAGAGGTATAGCCATTGTTAGAAGCCATTACGAAGCAACTACTAGTGAAGACACTGCAGGCTGAAAAAGACTTAACGTATACCGTCGTGAGTCGTAAATTGTGAAAATCAACGATGGTGCTATAATTAAGTATAATGAAGAGTTGTGTGCTAAAGTGGTCAGTAATCCAATATGGAAATCAAAACACCGCCTGCAATCACTCCGCACTATGTGACAATATTTATGCTAATATAGCTGTATCCTTTCATGTAATTGTAGGAACGAAAATTGTTACAAGAACTTCTGCAGTTTTTAAGTTCTTGAGGATTCCCATTAATGACTGAAGCAGCATTCACATGTTAAAATCGTGAAAATATACGCCTTGCAGAAATATGTATTTTTATTGCTGCGTTGGGCCGTCGCTCGGTCGGTGTAGTTCGCTGGCGGACTACAGGCCACGGAGTTGACTTGTTGTTTTTTGGGGGATTATATTTTTAATGAAATGCAGAAACAGATGTTGGGTCTCACAAGGTAAAAGGCCGAGTATTGCAGGCGTAGTCTTTATGCTCCGAACATGATCCAAATATAAAGGAATTCTTAGAGACATGTGGTACCATGCCGACAGAGAGACTGTAGAGAGCAGCGAGGAGTGTTTTGTAGTTTGAAAATCAACAACAGCGTTATCATTCATTTTAGTTACGTCCTCTAATTATCCAATAAATCCAATTACTAATCCAAGTCTTTCGTCAACCAAGTACGTGACAATATGAATTTCATTACAGTACCTGTGTTTCGTTATATTCTGGATATTTTTCTATTTTTATTGGGGTGGGACTAAGTCCCTTGTACTGCGGCCACTTCTGGCCTATTGTACCAGCCCCAGATGATAGGTGAGGGTGATTGTGGAGCAATTGGTGGAATGAAGATTGGCAAGGGAAACCGAAGTACTCGGAATTTTGGATATTAGCCTTCAAAAATGTAAAACGTCATAACTCGGTTGAAAGTTTAAAGTTAAAATTGAAAGTCACAAAATTAAAGATTAAAAATTAAATTTGTCCTCCTATTTAGCGTGGAGTACAAGTCTATGTTGTATTATAAATAGGGACCGGATTTTGATGACATGTCATCTTTTTTTCCTTGTATCCTATGCGATGCTCTTAAATATGTAAATCTCGCATATGAGCTGCTGGTTACAAAACTGTAAATTTTATAAGTAATTTTTTGTCATTTTTGACATTTTTAGGTTTAAGGTCATTTTTTCATTTGGGGGTAATTTTTTGGTAATTTTTTGGACTTTTAAGGGCATTTCTTGTAATTTTTGGCAATTTAGGGAATTTTTCTTCATGTTTTCTAAAATGTGAATAATATGGAAGCGAAGTGTTCTTTCTCTTTCTCCTTTAGGTCATTTTTCTGGATTTTTTTCGGTCATTTTATGGGTCATTTTTTAATATTTTCAGGTCATCAAAATCCGGGCCCTACATATTACATTTTTGGGTCATATTTTAGGTATTTTTTTTATTTTTTCGGTCATTTTTTAAATATTTTCAGGCCATCAAAATCCGGGCCCTGATTATAAAGTACATGGGTTTTCTGGGATTGTGCGTATCTCATTACTTTATGCGTATATTGCGTGGCAGTTATCACATTTTCCGTTTCAGTGATGGTGGTAACGTTATTTTATGTGTTGTGTCTGGTCCTGTATAGGGGTGCCACATCTCCTTGTTATCATGTGGCTGCTGTACCCATTCTATGGCTCCATTTGAAGTGGATGAAGCAGACATTACTATATCATGCCTGAAAGAAAATCAAGCCAAGGACAAGGGTTTCAAATTTGTTGCCCCGATGGGCATTTGTGAGGAAGATTTTCAGTAAGCATACACGAAATGTCTGCAGATACTTCTGAAGAGAGGATAATTCTTTTCATTTAGTTATTCTTTCTGCTTTACCTTCTTCATACTTTTTAAACTACATTTATAAGTCGTGTTCTGAAGTTACGGGATCGATCACTACCGAGTCCGGAGAGGGGAGCGGGGCAGTAGAGGCAGTTCACGCCGCTGCCGGTAGGTAAAGTGGGGAAACTACCATTACCCTTCAGCACTCTCTTCAGATAATACATAAATACAAAAAAGCTGAAGTTATCCCTGTACTATAGGCCGTGGAGGCCCAAAGGGTTTTGAGACAACGAAGCTCCCACATTTTCTAGATAATCGGCTCACAGTCGCCGGTGAGATTGCCAGCCTTACACGCCGGGCGCCCTTAACCCCCCTGGAAGATTCATGGTACTCATTTCGGTTAAAGCCTGAGTCGACCCCAGGACCATATTGCGGTTGGAAGAATTAGGTAAATTGAAAAATATAATGACCTGGTGGGAATCGAACCTGCGACATTATATTTGAATGCCATGTTATATCTATTTAACCAGAACACGCATAGCAACACAGAGTTAGGTTCTAAACATATTCTGACGGTGGTGTATAAAATTCGGAATTATTGGGTTTCTGGGTTTTGTCCGTCGTCAGGTATTCTAAAAACTAGACAACAAAACGTTTCGGAAATTAGATCCGTTTCGATTTCCAGTTTCCGAAACGTTTTGTTGTCTAATATTTTTGAATACCGGACCTGTGAGGGCCGGACCTGTGAGAGCCTCACCTGAGGATGGAAACAATCCAGTTTCCGAAACGTTGTGTTCTCTAATATTTTTGAATACCGGACCTGTGAGAGCTTCACCTGAGGATGGAAACAGATCCAGTTTCCGAAACGTTGTATTCTCTAATATTTTTTAATACCGGACCTGTGAGAGCCTCACCTGAGGATGGAAACACATCCAGTTTCCGAAACGTTGTATTCTCTAATATTTTTGAATACCGGACCTGTGAGAGCCTCTCACCTGAGGATGGAAACAGATCCAGTTTCCGAAACGTTGTGTTCTCTAGTATTCTTGAATACCGGACCTGTGAGAGCTTCACCTGAGGATGGAAACAGATCCAGTTTCCGAAACGTTGTATTCTCTAATATTTTTGAATACCGGACCTGTGAGAGCCTCACCTGAGGATGGAAACAGATCCCGTTCCCGAAACGTTGTGTTCTCCAGATTTGAGAATACCAATGGCGGACTAAGTCCAGAAAACCAGTAATTCCGAAACAGGGCTATTTCTGTCGTCAAATGAAGGTATGAAACCTACTCTGGTGAATTGCTGAGATCCAGCTAATATCAACTAAAATCCTGAAATAGAGATTTCCTTCATCTAACTGATCCAACAGAGTAATTTTAAAATGTCAAATGTACAACATATGTGTCACGTATGACAGAAACCTTTAGAATTAAAATGGAGATTGGGGAAATACTACGTGGTTCAAATATGACGGGGACTGATTTTTTTGTAAACAAGCCGCACTGCGCAGCAGCTGTGCGACCTTGAGAGATTGTAGCCACAACCTCTACTCTCCCTCCTGTTAGGGTTAGAACCTGTTCAGTGCTGTCTGGGACGTCTGGGAGTTGTTAGGGTGATGAGCGTACAGAAGGTACCGCGGAGCGTTGTAGTTGGATGTAACTGGCTGAGACTCTTTCCCTGTGGCAGGTTTTGGATTTATATAAGCTGAACCTTGTTTTTTTTTTATTGCTAGTGGGGTGGGACTAAGTCCCTTGAACTGCGGCCATTTCTGGCCTATTGTACCAGCCCCACATGATAGGTGAGGGTGATTGTGGAGCAATTGGTGGAATGAAGATTGGCAGGAGAAACCGAAGTACTCGGAGAAAACCTACCCCAGCGCCACTTTGTCCACCACAAATCCCACTTTACCAGACCCCGGGATCGAACCCGGGCCGCCGCGGTTGGAAGCCAGCGACTAACCGCTTGAGCTATGACGAGGCCCAACCTTGGGGTTTACTACCAGACTGTTGCTCGTACATAGCTTGTTTATTTAAGTGATAGAATACTTTCACTGGTGAAAGCGACAAAGACAAATTTAAATATCCAGATATTAGATAGTGGTGCTGAAAGCTCGCTGGAAGGTATCCCAGACACTGATAAATGTGCTGACAGTGTGAACTGATTACGTGTGCCCTGAAGGAGGTTCGTGTGTTTACGCATGCTTAGGTGCGTGTGTGTTTACATCCCGATCCACGTAAAAGCGAGGATCGTTTTCATGTTAAAATCTGTAATCATTTTAAGTTCTAAAGAAGCTTACAAGACTGTAGGTATAAGTGGAATGAATATTAATGCATCCTTTAAGTTATCAGGGTAATTCTAAACATTAAAGCTTTTTACGAAATTAAGAGCAAATAAATTATGTAATGTTATTTGAGTGATGTAAATTGGTAGATCAAAGGAAGCAAGATACTTTGAGGGCTGCGACACTGAAGATGAAATAGCCGCTTAAATCATGAAAAATATAGCTTGTGCAGTCTTGAAAATAATGAAAGCTAAGTCAGGAAAACAAAGTAACTGAGCTTGGAAATGTGAGTTCATAATAAGCAAACACGAAGCTTGTATTTCTTTGTCTCCTCTTTCAGCAAGTGCAAAATGATTTGTTTCTGTAATTCTCGTAGCGGTGACTATGATGGCCACTGTCTTCTGGGAAGTGATACCATGTAATCTGATAGCAATTCACCGACGTTTCGGAGAAACTGTCTGCCTTCATTCTCAATGTCGATTAAGCTTGCTGCCTGTGTTGTGCTAGTTACTTGCTTATTTAACAGTTCGACCCATTTGCTCGGAAAAGTCCGTTAGCTTCTCCTGCCTTAGGAGCGTAACATCCCAGACATAACATTCGCCATTACTTAAATTATTATGTGACGTAAGCATTTTCTGTATGTATATTTTGAAAGTATAAGAAACTTGGTCAGAGAAGACATTGAACATAGGAAGTGTAGAATGTTCTCACAAAAGATAGATACTGAAATTCTCCCTGTATTCATTAGTGCTAATGATTCGTATCTGAAAATTTCCAAGTTCGAATCTCGGCTCCAAACTACTTATCCAGAATTCTTTTTTGTTTCTCTTAGTTCTTCAAAGTGAATGCTGAGTTAGTGTAACCCGTGCGCCACCTTCCAAATTTTCCCAGTTTATCTTTCACAAAATTGCTTTTCCATTCAACATTACATAAAATTATATACATTTGAGAAATATCTTTAAAAAAAAATAAAAAAAAACTGCACGTTCTCGTAAAATATATGCACGTAAATATTTTGACCGTTTATAAGTTTACATTACAAAATGAAAACCATTTTTATCAGTAACTTTTGTAACATAGCAAGCGGTAGTGTAGTTGGTTGAGGCTCTATGCTACAAGCCGGAAGGTCGGGGGTTCAAATCCCGATGAAGTCACTGGATTTTTTCAATTGACTTAATCTTTCCGGCCGCACTATGACCCTGGGGTCTACTCAGCCTCTAACAGAAATGAGTACCAGGAATATTCTAGGAATATTCCTGGGGGTAAAGGGCGACCGGCGCGTAAGGCTGACGACCTTACCGCCATCTATGATCCGACTGTCTAGTAAATGTGGGAAACTCAACGTCTCACAACCGTATGGGCTTTCACGGCCTGTTACAAGGATGCCTTTACTTACTTACTTACTTACTTTTACTTTTGTAACATACAAATAATGTTTTCGTAGTTCTCGATGCTATGGCACGAAGGGAAATGTAAAAACTGAGAAAATATTACGAAATACTGGTTTCATTTTTCTCTGAAATTTGCTCCGAACACAAAGCTATGAAAGAAAAGCGAATACCAACATACATTCTATTTGTGTATGTGGGGGGGGGGGGGGGGGGAACCATGACATTTTGTTCGAACCATGAACATTCTCGAATTCAGAACTGGTTACTTGCGGAAATCCAAGAATATTACTCCCACGATACGGTTCCCTCGATGGCTGTTACGTGTACACTCTATCGGTTTCCAAGGTACCTTTAGGCGTACAGAAGATCTATACACCAATCCCACCATTTTCACTGTCATTGATCGCAGACTCATCCCTTAGTTGGCTCTATTTTAGGATGCATTAGGACCACACAGACTTTCTGTGTGCATAAGAACATGGAACGCCTCAAATGCAAATCGTCAAACACAAAAGTTCGAACTAGGAAACGATTCTAATATTTGTCTGAGAGCACAGCTCAAGTATCAGTAATAATGGATTTTTTTAATTCGCTTAGTGGGGGATGGAGTCCAACTGGGTCCACTTGGCACGGCGGCCACTGATTGACCTATTGTAGCCTGCCCCGGATGATTATGATGACGGAGAATTTGGTGGAATGAAGATTGGTGAGGGAAACCGAAATACTAGGAGAAAACCCGCCCCAACACCACTTTGTCCACCACAAATCCCGTTTGAGCAGACCCGGGATCGAACCCGGGCCGCCGCGTTGGGAAGCCAGCGACTAGCCGCTTGAGCTATGGCGCGGCCATGACAGTAACAATGTAACAAGTGACAATTAGAAGAGCACTACCTTACTGGATATAACGGAGTGTAGTCTATTAAAAATTAACCGATGTTTCGGAGGAATATATCGCATCCATATTCAGGGTCAACAGCTCTGCTTGTCACCAGCTTTCATGCTGTTATCTTGTTCGACTTATTCTTCGACTCTGAAGATGGAGGCGATATATTCCTACGAAATGTTGGTTAACTTTCGACGGACTACACGGCGTCATGTCCAACAAGATAGAAATCTTCGTAACCTGTGTGAGGTCCTCAGTTCCTTCCAGTACTTTGAGATGTTCCAAATATATAGAAATAAAACGTGTTTGTATGCGAGAATAAAGATTTTCATCTTCTGGGATATGACGTCATGTAGTCTGGTAGAAATTTACCGATATTTCAGAGAAATATCTCTATAAAGCTTTACGTTCTATTACTCAAGAATACAAAGCATTAAATGTGTTTACTTATGAAAGTAATTTTGACCTGGCATTGTCATACTCAAATATTTTCATTTCTTCACACTATTACCTATTTACATGTCATAATTCGGTTTCGTATTCAGATGACAAAATATGAGAGTTGTTTTCCCGGGGGCACGCGGTAGCGTAGTTGGCTGAGGCACTATGTTACAGCCGGAAGGTCAAGAATTCGAGTCCCGATGAGGTCACTGGATTTTTCAATTGACCAATCCTTCCAGCCGCACTATAGCCTGGGGTCGACTCAGCCTCTAACAGAAATGAATACCAGGAATCTTCCTGGAGGGTAAAGGGCGACCGGCGCGTAAGGCTGATAACCTCACCGCCATCTGAGAGAAGATTTCCCAGAAAATGTGGAAGCCTTGACGTCTCACAAACCTATGGGTCTCCAAGGACTGTTACAGGGATAGCTTTACTTTTTACATATTAATTAGACAAACTACTTCTGTGGATGTGTAAAATCTAATGAGAACTTTGGACAATACTCGTCTCTTGAGTTATGGGCTTTCATAAAATCTAAGAACAATTGAGGTATTGTTCCATTACGCTCCCATTTTCCTGCCATTATCTCACGAACGCGTTTTATACAAAATCTCATGAGAATGTTGTACAGTACATCTCTGGAGTCGTGAGCTTTCATGAAATCTGTGAACAGTTAAAGTACTGCATAATTGCACTCCCAGCTTTCTCTTCAGTATCTTGAGAATACATAATCCTGATGAAAACTTAATGTCTTATATAGGAATCAACATTAATGATCACCAGTAATTTTCCCTACGTACATAGTACATGAGAGGAAAATGCTGATTAAAATTCGTATGAATTCGAAAAAAGTGTATATATATATAATTCTCTATAGTTATTGCCGATATTTTTATATTTAAGTTCATAAATAAATTTAACGAATAATTACAGATATCTTGGAGAGGAAATATATTCTTTCGCTTAATATTCTTTATGAAAAGAGTTTTATCGCTGAAGTCAGCCATTTCTCTTGAGCGTTTTCGTTCACTGCAGCTGAAGCTAATGTGTTTAGCGTCTTCCAGCTTTGTACTCGGGACGCATAAACCTCTTACAGCTGTTCCTTTGCGTCCTTTCAGTTTCTAGACATCGGACTCCACCGAGACGTGTCGCTCCTTTCATTCGTGTTCCCTTGTTTCGTGCACTCTTCCTTCTCCCTGTTCCAGCATGAATTCATCGAAAGAAACCGTGACGTCATACATGAGAAACGTAATTTATGTTCTGAGTAACTATACTGAAACAAACATTTGCATCTCGGTAAGAAGTGCCTCAATTTTAATATATCGTTCTTATTTTTATGTTTTATATATTTTATCACTTCTTCAAAATATGAATATTGGGATCATTTCGTCTTTCTGCCTAACTCTCTTTCTCGTTTTTAGCCTATTTTCCTTGTTTTGTAAAATAATAGAAGGCTTATGAGATCATCCTGATCTCTGTTTATATAGACACCTATCCGGCTGTCTCTCTGTATTTCTATATTGGTTAAGGCACTATGCTACGAGCCGGAATATCGCGGGATCGAATCCCGATGAGGTCATTGGATTTTTTTTTTTCAATTTAACTAAACCTTCCAGCCGCACTATGGCCCTGGGGGTCGACTCAGCCTCTAACAGAAATGATTACCAGGAATAATCATGGAATGTTCTTGCGGGTAAAGGATGGCTGGCGCGTAAGGCTGACCTCACCGCCATCTGTGAGCCAATTGTCTAGATAATGTGGGAACCTCAACATCTCACAACCCTATGGGCCTCCACGGCCTGTTGCAGGTATAACTTTATTTTTAATTACTTTTTATTCAAGGTCTTTAGAAATTTGAAGAGTGCTATCGTTCTGAGATATGACCCGGTTTAGTCTCGTAAGAGTTTATCGTCGCTTCGGGGGACCATACTGTCTCCATCTTCAGGGCCCAGAAGCAAAGCAGACTAGCAATCAGTGAAGTCTACTTTCTGGTTACTTTCACACATTTCCCTTCATATCTGAAATCGGAAGGAGGGAATTCTTCCGAAAGAGAGGTAAAGGTCTACCAGACTATACGGTGGAACTCTTCAGTTTTACAATCTCTGCTGTGAGGAGCCTGGGTTTCCGTGACGAATAATAACGGGTTATGAATTGGATGATTGGATTTACTGACACTTATATACAATCATTCTTAGTTACAATCATTTACATCAACTCATATCAATGACTCACTCTATTCCTTACTAGACCGCGAGCGTCTTCTATTCCACGGTGACTGATTCGGTTCTTATTTACTAATCGGTCACTTCTTTAGCTTCCGTTGTCTGCCGGTTGCGGTGTCTATTCGTTGCTACGAAACGTTTGTCAAGCTCGTAGCAAAGTTTTGTTTTCTACAAGCGTATACGTTGCCGCGGATACGAGCTTAGCGAACCGTTGTCTAGCAGTGGACTATTACGGCTTTCATACGTCATGTCATAATATATAATATGATATATATATATAACGGTAAAGTTGTCCTTTTAATTAACTAATTAAACACTACGCTGTGAAGGTGTATTGAGGAGCGGATGTATAGACCAACATTTTCTTGATCTCGGCATTAGTTGGAGATGAGTGGTCAGCTTCACGCCCCGGCCGCTTGACCTTCGGGGAAAGAGCCCCTCGTACCCATTTGATAGGTTTAGTGGACCCCAGAGCCGGTCTTAACGACACGGAGAAGTTAAAATTTTTGACCCCATCGGGACTCGAACTCCGACCCCTCAGTCGTCCAGCCAGTAGTTAGTCACTATACGGACTGCGCTATCTCGGCTCACGATATATATATATATATTTTCCTGGCACTACAGCCCCAGTGGGCCTAGGCCTACCTCCATGAACTTCTCCGTTCACTTCGGTTTTTCTAGATCTTACACTTACGCTAGGACTCCTCGGGCGAGTGATCAGCTCGTCGCAAGGTCTCTACCTGTAGACAAACAGAAAAACGCAAACAAACATCCATGCCCTGAGTGGGATTCGAACCCACGATCCCGGCTTCCGAGCGAGCGAAGACAGCGCATGCCTTAGACCGCTCGGCTACCGTGACCGGCATTTATATATATAACAGTAATTAATATTATGAAGGTGTCTGATTACTTTTATCTCATACATCATAATTATTTTCGTAACTTCTGACTTCAATGAAACATAATTGAATAGGACACCAAGTAGATGAATGAGATCCTTGTTTGTAATGAAGATGTGTTACTTACAGGAACAAGGATCTTGTTTCTTTGTGAATTCACGTTAATTAGTTGATTCTGCGCTAGGTGGTGACGTCAGAGCGGCTGCGTCCTAATTTGAATTCTTGCTTACCAACTTTGCTCATTATAAGACTATAAGAGTAACACGTCAGAGCATAGTTCAAAATTCGGCCGAGGCACTTGTAGTGGCGCAATGGTCGGTGGTCGCTGATTATTGGAGAGATACGGCACCCAGCGTACAGACAAAACAAGGAAAACCTAGTCAGATTCCTGACGCGTGTGACGCAATAGGAACACATACGCAGTTTCATGGCGAAATTAAGTTGGAATGCCGCGGTATAAAGGCACGTCTATACTATGAAACTGGGTAATTTAACCTACGCACAGAACTTTTATTAAAAAACAGTAAACTAACTAAAATGAAAAGACATGAAGAGAGTGGTGGATAAATGAAGTACTACAAGACTGAAAGACTACAAACCGTGCCACAGAATGTACGTATGTAACACAGATGCTAGGGTACTCAGTGGAAAATAATAAATTAACTCCCCCTCCAGAAAAAGCGCAGTTCTACGGAAAATATGAAACAATAACATCTTCCGCAACGGAATGTTCTCTATTTCATTATAACTTTGCGAACAAATGAGAGAGTACAATATTGTTTGTTCTATTTCGTAGAAACCGTACAAATCTCTAATATCACTTGCAGTTTGTATTATTTCCTCAAAGGAAGAAACTATTTTTCACAGCCAAAAAATAGATGCAGCTGAACTGTAGGAGGAAGAAAGCATAATGGACAGTAACTAAGATCCTGTTCTAACCTATACGCTCCCTACAATCCTTACTTTAATAGGCTCGACCGAATGCGACGCGCGTGATCTCAGGAGCGGCCAGTTCTTAAGAGACAGAATGCTGAGAAGAAGCCAAGACTTAATGTCCTATAACTCTGCATCGTTCAAGAGCTGAACAAACGTTTCGTGATGAGTGACAAGTCAAAAGACGAGCAGTTAAAATATTTCGTTTTCTCTAATGATCTCTCCTAAATTTCCTTTTTTTTTTAAGCAAATTTTCCTTATTTCGGAAAGTAAAAGCGGAATTAAGGGATTACCTTGCTGGAATTATTGGATCTTTGGATTTTTTCCATCATCCGGTATTCTAGAGAACAGAAAACAAGACGTTTAGGAAACTGGGTCTGTTTCCGTCCTCATGGCGAGGGGGGAGAAGAGTCCCAACTAAGTAGGTGTCTTCTCCCCCTTCACTTGAGGATGGAAGCAGATCCAGTTTCCGAAACGTCTTGTTTTCTCTTTTCTAGAATACCGGACGATGGAAAACGTCCAAAAACCCAGCAATTCTGTGTGTTATACACCATCGTTAGGTCTCCGTGCTGTCTGTGTGTCTATGAATTCCTTCTATCAAATTTTGAATGATTGAACCGATCTTTAGGAAACTTGGCACTTATATCATGCTATCTCAGCCCATCTCAACGGCGTACTTCGTAAAACCCTCCTATCAGTCTGTGTGTCTGTATGTATATTCCTCCTATCGTTGCTAGGTAACGGTTCGGTAAAACCTTCACCGCGACAGTTGATACACAGGCAATACTGTAAGAATTCTTGGATGCTTCGTTTTCTATGAGGTCCTTCTCCCTACTCCAGCATGAATTCGTCGAAAGAAACCTTGATGTCATACATCGGAAACGTAGTTTTTGTTCTGTATAGCTGTAATGAAACAAACATTTGCAATACGCTGAGAAGTGCCTCAATTTTAATATATCGTTCTTATTTTTATGTTTTATATATTTTACCTCTTCTTGAAAATATAAATATCAAGATCACGTCGTCTTTCTGCCTAATTATCTTTCCCGTTTTGAAACTACTTTCCTTATTTTGGAAAAGAAATAGAAGGCTTATGATACCACCTTCCTGTCTGTCTATATACACACCTATCCGTCGGTCCGTCTGTCTCTCTCAATCTATCGGTGTATCCACCTAATTTTTAGGGTAATGAGGTTTGTGAAATCAATTTGTTGTCTGTGTATCCCCATAAATTTTTGTTAGGAGGTTTATGGTATCACCTTGCTGTCTGTGTGTCCACTAATTTTTCATTTTCTATGCGGTCCGTGCAGTATCAAAGGAAACTAGGCTGTTAGTTCTTCCCATAATTTCTTGCTTTTATTTCTCTACAGATTTCGATCGGTAAACATGTAACCCCTGTAAATGTCCGGGGCATTTTCATAGCCAGAGCATAACGTTCTAATGCCGAGATATTATTAAAAATATTATAACAAACTGCAGACGCAGCGGAAGCTGTGTGCCTTGGGTTGAACGTTCTGGCGAGTAGAATTCTTTGACTAATGAACTGAACGGATTAAGTGAATCAACGTTCCCACGGAACATATCGCCTTCATATTAAGGGTCGATGAATAAGACAATCAGGAAGCCATCGTGAACGAGCCAGCAAGAAGACTCTGCTTGCTGCATGCTACATGCTGGTTTCTCTCCCCTTCCCGGTTCTTCTGTTCACGTGACACTTATTACGCGCCATCTAGGGGCCAGGTATACCAACACTGTCTTCGCCTATAATCTTCTGCTGTTAATGAAACAATTTCAGAACATTCTCTTGAAAATAAATTTTCGCGGCAGGGGGCCGCGCCATAGCTCAAGCGGTTAGTCGCTGTCTTCCCACCGCGGCGGGCCGGGTTCGGTCCCGATTCTGGTCAAGTAGGATTTGTGGAGGACAAAGTGGCGATGGGACGGGTTTTTTCTCCAAGTACTTCGATTTCCCCTGCCAATCTTCATTCCACCAATTGCTCCATCATCATAATCACCCGGGGCAGACTACAATAGGCCAATCAGTGGCCGCTGTGCCGAGTGGACCCAGTTGGACCCCACCCCCCACTAAGCGAATTTTTAATTATTTCGCAGCAGTGTCTTTTGCACTTCTCGTAATTTACATGGCGACTCACAGTATATTTCGAAATATTATTTTCCCTTCCTTTATGTACATTTCAATAGCGCACGAAATTCAACTTACATTTCTGCCCTCCACGTCAGTTGTCTGTGAAGCCCCTCTCACTTAAGCGTCTTAAGCGTACCGGATGGCGGCAAGTATATCCAGTTTCCTGATTTAAGCGTTGGTCTCTTCCTGAACAACTTCATTCCTCCCCGATCTCATTAAATTGTAAAACGACCGGATTATGCTCCTCCTGACTGGCGTCATTTGGTTCCTTTTTTCAAAGTAAGAAGGGACTGATCACGATCCCCGCACTTCTTTTTCTTTTTTTGAGGGAATTACAGACAATGGCTCAAAGATTTTCCTTCTAAATAGAAGTGTCTCTTAAAAAAAAAANGCCAGCAAGAAGACTCTGCTTGCTGCATGCTACATGCTGGTTTCTCTCCCCTTCCCGGTTCTTCTGTTCACGTGACACTTATTACGCGCCATCTAGGGGCCAGGTATACCAACACTGTCTTCGCCTATAATCTTCTGCTGTTAATGAAACAATTTCAGAACATTCTCTTGAAAATAAATTTTCGCGGCAGGGGGCCGCGCCATAGCTCAAGCGGTTAGTCGCTGTCTTCCCACCGCGGCGGGCCGGGTTCGGTCCCGATTCTGGTCAAGTAGGATTTGTGGAGGACAAAGTGGCGATGGGACGGGTTTTTTCTCCAAGTACTTCGATTTCCCCTGCCAATCTTCATTCCACCAATTGCTCCATCATCATAATCACCCGGGGCAGACTACAATAGGCCAATCAGTGGCCGCTGTGCCGAGTGGACCCAGTTGGACCCCACCCCCCACTAAGCGAATTTTTAATTATTTCGCAGCAGTGTCTTTTGCACTTCTCGTAATTTACATGGCGACTCACAGTATATTTCGAAATATTATTTTCCCTTCCTTTATGTACATTTCAATAGCGCACGAAATTCAACTTACATTTCTGCCCTCCACGTCAGTTGTCTGTGAAGCCCCTCTCACTTAAGCGTCTTAAGCGTACCGGATGGCGGCAAGTATATCCAGTTTCCTGATTTAAGCGTTGGTCTCTTCCTGAACAACTTCATTCCTCCCCGATCTCATTAAATTGTAAAACGACCGGATTATGCTCCTCCTGACTGGCGTCATTTGGTTCCTTTTTTCAAAGTAAGAAGGGACTGATCACGATCCCCGCACTTCTTTTTCTTTTTTTGAGGGAATTACAGACAATGGCTCAAAGATTTTCCTTCTAAATAGAAGTGTCTCTTAAAAAAAAGATAATTTGATTTAATACAAGAGTGGAACATGCTATTAAAGTTAATTTTGTTACTTCATTATTTAAGTCAATAGTTCTTAAACTTTATACATTGACACCACTTCAGCGTACAGGAGATTTCATCCCTCCATCTTCTTATCTGTGTGTGTGTGTATGTGTATATATATTAAGAACAACATTCTCATCTTTCATGTTTAAAATCAATACATTATAGTTGTTTACCAAATAATAATATTTATCAAGATTTTATAAGTGTACGAAATTATTCAATCGATCTTAGACATTTTGAGAATTATAAGCAATTCAATTTTACTGCATAACTTTCCCAGAATATCCTGCTTCTCCCCACCCCCCTCAACCAACTAGCCTGGACATCCCAGGGTGACCTCACCCCACAATTCTGAGACTACAATACAAATACATTTTCGTCATAAATCTGATAAAAATAAACTCCGTGCCCTGTAGTCCGCAAGCGAACTATACCGACCGAGCGACCGCCGCTTGTCAGCGAAGTTAGTGCCAACTTTGGGCTGTACCATAGCTCAAGCTGTTACTCGCTGGCTTCTCACCGTTGCGGCCCGGGTTCGATCCCGGGTCTGGTCAAGTGGGATTTGTGGTGGACAAAGTGGCACTGGGGCAGGTTCTCTCCGAGTACTTCGGTTTTCCCCTGCCAATCTTCATTCCACCAATCGCTCCACAATCACCCTCACCTATCATCTGGGGCTGGTATAATAGGTCAGAAGTGGCCGCAGTACAAGGGCCTTAGTCCCACCCCATTAGCAAAAAAAATAGTGCCAACTTTTGCATATAGAGAGTGTCATTTAAATAATTATTTCTTCTGGAATCCTCAGAATTGTAGGCTCTTGTACACACGGTTGAATAACAATTGTGGTTGACATCATTAAAAACTCAGGTTTGCATCTTAGTTTGTTTTTCTTCATAAGACGTCAGAATGAAGATTATGACTTTCTTCGTTGTAACCACATTCAGTCTGGTAGAAGTCTGCCGACGTTTCAGAGGTAGGCATCTCTGATTTCAGATCGTCTAAGCTCGAGTTAAAAACTGTTACTGAACGCATCAACACACTCCAATGGGCCCGGACTTTGGTGCCGTTCTGCATAATACAGAGGTAACGTCCTGTAAGTAGAGTGATGTTGCGTTTGAGGACATTGAAACTGTAGATGTCATAATAGTTTATTTGTTTCCGATACAAACACGGAGCTATTTTCTGTCCAACCTCGGCTCCCAGCAAATAGGAAACAATTTATTGTTTCAATATCACAGACATTTATCCTGCATGTTCCAGATCAATATGGTAGAACTTCGCTCTGAAACTACAGGACTCCAGCCGGAAACAAAAGCAAATCTCAGTGTAACATTCAAAGTTGCAGCAACTTCAGTCTTGCAGGGATCTCTGAAATCTTGTGACGCTTTACATAAAAAGTTCGGAATCATCGAAGCAAATGAAACAAATAAGAACGTCTTCTTATTAGCATATTCACACCAACTAAGTGCATGGAACTGAGCCCTTCTTGAGAAGCCACAAGTTGCTCAGCTACTCAAGAACTTCCCAGCATTTTATGGAACCTGAAGGTTCATTACCGTGTTCACAAGAGCCCTCTACTTGTCCCTATCCTCATCCAGGTCGATCAAGTCCATACCATCCCATTGTATCTCTCTAATATTTATTTTAATATTATCCCCCCAGCTACGTTTATGCCTGCCTAGTGGTCTTTTTTCCGTCTGGCTTTTCCACCAGCATTCCTCTTCCACTCATGGGTGCTACATACCTTGCCCATCTCATTCTCCTTGACTTGATCTTTCTAATTATACTTGGAGAAGAGTACAAGTTATGAAGTTCCTCATTATGCAGTTTTCGCCAACCTCCTGTCACTTCATCCCTCATCGGTCCAAATATTCTCAACACCTTGTCCTCAAACACCCTCACTCTATGTTCCCCCCTTAACGTCAGAGACTAAGCTTCACACCCATACAGAACCACAGGCAAAATTATAGTTTTGTATATTCTAATTTTTATGTTTTTGGACAATAGACGAGAAGACAAAAGGTTCTGGACTGAATAATAGCAAGCATTACCCGAGTTCAGTCGTCCCTTAATTTCATCCTTAATCAGGTTTTGATATGTTATCGTCGATCCCAAATATCTGAACTGTGCCACATTTTGATAGGATGTATTAGCTATTCTTATACAGACTTAGTTTTCGATGCGTTTACTTTAAAATCAGCATCCTTATTAGAGTCAATTAGAGTTTTACACATTTGTGTAAAATAACTATGCACAGCCTTGACATGAAGCAGTTTCATACTACAATCGGAAACTTGAAGAATTTTCTTGAAATACACTCACATTTTTAATCATTGGCTTTACGATCCCTTCTTTTCTATTACTCGTTTTTGCCGGCTTCGCTGTCAGCTCCCGTAAGTCCCAAGATATAACTTACTGACCTTATGACCTTTCTTAATCCTTTCCCAGATATTTGCATTCCGATATCTATAGTTATCGATCCGCGAGAGCTCAGTCGGTATAGCCACATGCTACTGGAAGGCTGGGGTTCAACTTCTGGCGCGTCCTGAGATTTTTCTTTTCTCCACAGCTTTCAGAATTTTTCTAGGAGACCTACAAGCCCCTTATCCGATGGGTAACGGGGGTTGTTTTCCAGAGAGTAGGGCGGCCGGAGTTTGAAGCTAGCCACTCAAACTCCATTTAGTCCCGAGCTCAAAAATGACGGAGCTATAACTCCACTTCCAAATATGCCCAATATGCTTAATTAATTAAGCTTAATTTACTTACTTACCTTATGTTGTCAAATTTTATTTTCAGTTTGATCATTTTTACGGACGGTAAAACTCCTTGGATGAGTGATCAGCTCGTTGCAAGGCCTCTACCTAAACACAGGAAAATCCAAACACAGAATAAACACATACACATACCAAATATCCATGCCTTGTTTTGGATTCGAACCCACGATCCCGGCTTCCGAGCGAGTGAAGGGAGTACATGTGTTAGACCGCTCGGCTACCGTGACTGCGCAACTAATTAAGCACAGGGACGTATTTGCCTGTTTATATACTTTATGTAGTTAGGTTTCGTAACATATTTTTTAAGAGAGCAGGTTCTTAGTCTCTCTCCGAACACCCAGTCTGGAGGGCTGCATTTCGCCTGGTCCACACCTTCCGTCCAGCAAGTTACGCCGCTGCTAGCACTCAGGACACCCAGAGCTGCTCATCAAAGTAGCTATACAATTTTTTTCCTTGGCACTACAGCCTCAGTGAGCCTAGGGCTACCTCCATGAACTGCTCCGTTCACTTCGGTTTTTCTAGATCTTACACATTTGGTAGGACTCCTTGGGAGGGTGATCAGCTCGTCGCAAGGCCTTTACCTGTACACAAACACAGAAAAACGAACACAAACATCCATGCCCTGAGTGGGATTCGAACCCACGATCCCGGTTTCCAAGCGAGCGAAGACAGTAAATGCCTTAGACCGCTCAGCTACCGTGACCGGCACCTATACAAATGCTGAGTACAAATGTTCAGTCATCTTATTCGTTGATATATTTTAATTAAAACAACTCCTATAGAATGCGAGGTATGTAAGGGGACATTTATTTAATAATAATTTTAAAGCAAGTAAAGCCAAAAATGTTTCTGTGTTTAATTTATGGAACATTATGCCATGAAAACGAATGAGGCTGTGGAGGTATAGCTCTACCATTCTCGACCTTGGTACCAGATGAAGGTGAATGATCAGCTTCAGTCCACGTCCGCTTTACCCCAGGGACGAATTTGATAGGAAGAAGAAAGAGCAGCTTTAACATAAGTTCAATCCACTTTACGAGGTAGCGTAGTTGGTTGAGTCACTATGATAAAAGCCGGAAAGTCGCGAGTTCGATTCCCGATGTGGTCATTGGATTCTTCAATTGACCTAATCCTTCCAGCCCCAATATGGCCCTGGGTTCGACTCAGCCTCTAACAGAAATGAGTACCAGGAATCTTCCCGGGAGGTAAAGGGCAGCCGGTGCGTAAGGCTGACAACCTCACCGCCATCTGTGAGCCGATTGTCTAGAAAATGTGGGAGTATCGATACCTCATAATCCTATGGGCCTCATCAGCCCATTCATTAAATTCTGGGATTGTACACCGATTAGTCCACGAACGTTTCTTTCAAGGTAATTTGCAATAAATTATTAGTTAATTCAACAGTTAGACACTGCAGCCTTGTGAGGCAACCCTCAGAGTTACAACATAAAAGACGAAAACAATGTTTTTGGAAATGAAAGTATTAACAAGCATTTCCAGAATTTATTATGAGATTTGAAAAATGGGAATGTGAATAGGGCCAAGGGTTCCTTGTGGTGATGACAACATAATTATTTGGAAAGGAATTCACTTCAATCCATTTGCTGAGCGCGTCAAGCTATGGGTTCTGAGCTGTGTGTAGGCGTCCTCCTATTGAGCGGCCCATGCCTGAAGGAGCTAGGCTCGGCATGTTTTCAGTTCGCTGCACCTCATAGAGCAGACATTCCTGGAGAGAGCTTTTGCAGTAGTGAATGGAACTCCCCGTCCATTGTGTCAGTGAGCGTTGATGGCTACCACATGGACAGGGTGTACAACACTTTAGAAATACATTTCATAGTTTCACGTTTAGATTTCCGTATTTGTAGTTGTGTAAACTGTTTGCTTTTGTTTATTTACACACGCGCATGCGTTCATTTTCTATGTTGTCCGTATCTTTACAATACAACACGAGTGTTTGAATGATTAATGAGTGTTGAATTGGCAAATACTTCGAAGCAAACCAAGCGGGGGTGGCCTCATTAAAACACTTTCTAGGAATTTGCCTGGAAGGACTGAGGACAACCATGAATAATCTCAGTAAAACAGCCAATGTCCCTGGAAAAGACTTGAATTGAATATCTAAAAGTAAAGTTATCCTTGTAACAGACCGTGGAGGCTCATACGATTGTGAGACGTCGAGGCTCCCACGTTTTCTCTAGACAGTCGCCTCACAGATGCCTGTAAGGTTTTCAGCTATAATCGCCGGTCGCTCTCTACACCCAGGAAGATTCCTGGTACTCATTTCTGCTAGAGGCTGAGTCCACCCCAGGGCCATAGTGCGGCTGGAAGAATTAGGGCAATTGAAAATATCCACCTCATCGGAATTCGAAACTAAGACTTTCCGGCTTGTAGCATAGTACAACTAACTACGCTACAGCGTGTCTCGAATGCAGTTTCTTAGCAGCTAACGCTAGACCGCTCCATAGCTCAAGCGGTTAGTCGCCGGCTTCCCACCGCGGCGGCCCGGGTTCGTTTCCGGGTCTGATCAAGTGGTATTTGTGGTGGACAAAGTGGCGATGGGCAGGTTTTCTCCGAGTCCTTTGGTTTCCCTTGCCAATTTTCATTCCACCAATTGCTCCACAATCACGCTCACCTATCATCTGGGGCCGGTACAGTAGGCCAGAAGT
>NW_019738874.1:399691-404571 GCF_002891405.2 Cryptotermes secundus
CCAGACCATGAAGGCCCATAGGGTTGTGAGACGTTGAGGGTCCCACCCCACTAGCAACAATAAAAAAAATAGCAGTTACCGCTGCGACACACCAAGGCTTAGAGCTCATCGCTCACCTTCATCTAGTATCAAGGTTAAGCAAGCGTTGATCTATAAACCCACTACCCCATATGTTTCATGATACGGGGCTTAATTAAGCACAGGGATAATTTACCTTTCCCATTAATGAAGTCCGGATATGGCGTATTAGCAGTCACTTGTAAACATGTTAATGAATATTCTGAGTGACTGTTTGGTTACAGAGAGGACCTCTGCTAGTGGCAATTAGTTTTCGTATTAATAACATACAGCATTTACTACTTATAAATACCCTATATGCCCGAATGTAAAGAGAACCCTATTTATTTTTAATAAGAAATTATAAAAAATCTTCCTTTGACAGAACTGAATATGTTATTTAGTTCCGAGGGCATTTTTCCACTAGCTCTACTGCCCCCTTGGGGCCTGACCTCTGATTTTCAGTTTCGTGATGAAACTGATGACGAGTGATCAGCTTGTCGCGAGGCCTCTACCTAAACACAGGACAGCATAAACACAGAATAAACTCATTTTTTTTTTCCTTGGCACTACAGCCCCAGTGGGCCTAGGCCTACCTCCATGAACTCCGTTCACTTCGGTTTTTCTAGATCTTACACATACGGTAGGACTCCTTGGGCGAGTGATCAGCTCGTCGCAAGGCCTCTACCTGTAGACAAACACAGAAAAACGCACACAAACATCCATGCCCTGAGTGGGATTCGAACCCACGATCCCGGCTTCCGAGCGAGCGAAGGCAGTGCATGCCTTAAACCGCTCGGCTACCGTGACCGGCAGAACAAACTCATACACATACCAAACATCTATGCTTTTTGTGGGATTCGAACCCACCATCCTGGCTTCCAAGCGAGCGAAGACAGTACACGCCTTAGACCGCTCGGCTACCGTGACCGGCAGTGTATAAGAATAATATATAAGAATTCAGTTCGTACCTCACAGGAAACAGATCCGAACCCACGATCCCGGCTTCCGAGCGAGCGAAGACAGTGCATGCCTTAGACCGCTCGGCTACCGTGACCGGCAATGTATAAGAATAATATATAAGAATTCAGTTCGTACCTCACAGGAAACGGATTCGAACCCACGATCCCGGCTTCCGAGCGAGCAAGACAGTACATGCCTTAGACCACTCGGCTACCGTGACCGGCTTTGAGGGCTTTAAGCAAATATAATTAATAATATAGCTACTATTAAGAAATAATAAATTCATAATTGTATGCCTTATGTACAATTATAGGTATCTTCACAAATATCAGAATTATCAATCACAAATTCATATAATCTGCTTCGCGTTTATTTTTAAGTGCTAGAAAATGAGGTTTCTGCTCTTTTCTAAGAAATAGTATTTCAAAGAAAAACCTCGCCATATATTCGAACTAGGACGGTATATATCGTACTATCACGTGTTAGTAACTAGACTCGCGGTTTGGATTTGTTGAAAGCTGTTTATCATACTCGTAACTACAACTGCAACGACCTCACTAATATACACACTCTAAAATAACTACAGAACCTACTATGTCGCCCCAGTTTATGTCTTCACTAATCGTTGTTAGGCAGCGGCTTCTAACAGTAGAGATTCTTCTCCTTCCTTGCAAAACGCCAGCCACTAAAATCGACTGCTCAGTCATAACTGCTAACCGCGACTGCAACCACCGAGATACTAACTCTCCTTTTAACCTTCTTTATATAATCTCGGAGCGGACCACACAGAAAACACCACTCCTAAGATTTCCTTGGTTGCTTCCTGTTTATTCGTTGCAGGAAAATGTATGGTTTTAGGTTGTAGCAGCGGTGGTTATAAAGGATACTTTATTTTGGTATATAACGCCACGCGGTCCGTTGAAAGCTTACCAATGATTTGGAAGGGTATTTCAATTCCATTTTCAGGGTTTAAGCGTAAGGCAGTACTTGCTTCGCAATGTGTGATAGTTTATTTGCTATGTTTCTTGTAAATGTATTTCACTATTTATTACTTTCGTCTGTGTGAAGGGTCTTAAGAAACGTTGGAATGTCCCCCAACCATACCTGTATGTTGTTAGAATGTAGAGGCCGTGCTC
The DNA here is from genome assembly GCF_002891405.2 of Cryptotermes secundus. Classification (NCBI taxonomy): domain Eukaryota; kingdom Metazoa; phylum Arthropoda; class Insecta; order Blattodea; family Kalotermitidae; genus Cryptotermes; species Cryptotermes secundus. The sequence goes on from NW_019738874.1 coordinate 401,848, forward strand.
TTCTTGCTAAGAATTAGTCTGCAGACAAAGAGTTCTGTTTTCTCTACCCTGAAGGGGGGGGGGCAATATGTTCCTCCGAAATGTCGATTTGTTTCATCGAGCTACACGGCATTTTGTCCCTTTCGTAAGGGAATCTTTGGACATATTTTGAGGAGACGGAGGGGTGGCAGAGGAGTAGAGTGGGGGAGGAGAGAAGTGAGGGGCATATTTGTATGTAGAAAGCTATTACATCACTTCTTTAAAATTAAAGAGAAAACTTAACGGGATTTCATAGTGGTAAAACACTAGAATTTTCGAATTGTTCTAATTTCTAATCTCGGCCGGAACATCTGGTTTTCTTACAGGTTTCCATGTCTTTCCTCAGTCCTTCCAGGTAATTACCGGGTTGGTAATTGGCCCACAACTACAGCTACTTTCAAAATAATTTCCAATTCACTCATCCATCATTCTAAATTTCGACCTCACATATTCAAGATATTGACAACTTCGAGGTAACCCACCACACATGTTCCCTTTACTTCTCTTCTCACCGACTACAATGTGCAACGGAAAAAGTGTCGTGTACAGGCTGTTTCAGAATACATATCTCACATCGCGAACAATTTTTATCATAAAAGTTGAATAAAATGACGATTTAAATTTAAATCTGGTTTTCTTAAAAGGTCGGAAAACGGAGATGAGGTTAAGAACCGGGATTTATCCCGTCCAGATTGGCTATATTGTGAGATAATTCACGTGGGAGAGATCTGGAAGCATTGTACTTTATTCAGATAAAAACACTGTCTGTATGCTCGTCTTATGGATGCAGACACTCTAAAAGGCATCACAAATAGACCGATCATTACCACTGTTCCTATAACTCATTCAATGCTGATAATCTTTGCCATGTTCACATACGTCACATAAGAATAAGATTTGACGCTTGCGCATGGCAAGTTGTACTTCCGTTCGCGATGCATCTACTAAACAAAACGACGCCGTACAGCGTCGTTCAGTAGCAGTCGCCAGTCTGAGCGTGTAGCGTCGGTCCAGTTACACTTCGTCTTCAAATTTTCAGAGAAATAGTTCGCGAAATCTATCTTATTTGAGCCACCAACAAATTTATGTTAACATGTCGCAACTGAGAATAAGTGACTTTTGAAATGAATATTTTTTTTTTATTATTTCACGCTGCTAAATGAACATTAATTATCGATACACTGTTAAAGCATAAACTTTTTTTAGTGTTCTCATGTGTGTCAGCTGGAAGATTTGAGTAATTTAAATTAACGAAAATCGAAGATAATATTTTGTTTCTACAACAGAAAAATAAAATAAATGTAAAATAATAGTGTTGTTGTGTTACTTCGAATTGCTTTACGTAATGAAGTGTTTATTAATTTTGTATTTTTCTACAGAAAAATTCAATGCTTGAAACGAATTTATGTACGCGTATTAAAGCCATCATATAACTATACATATCACTAAAGAACACTGTGAACATATGCTTGTAATAGAAAACGTATTACGGTTACAATGTAGAACTTAATTATAGAAATCAATACAATTATTCATCGTCAGATACAAAAAAAAAACTTATTAATCTGCACAGTGCGAATTGTTATTATTAGCTGTAGTATTAGAGGATTAACAGTATGAAGTGATATTTAAAAAAAAAAACGTAACGGATTACAGCTGTCACTCTCGAAGAAAAATGTTGACGCATATTTAAAATAGATTGTAGCTGGATGAATGAAAGCAGTACACAGTGGCTGGGATCTGGAACTTCAGTGAAGAGATGTATGTGGCTTCTTGCCCCTCCAGCCCCTGGAAAGTAAGTGTCAAGTCCGAACATGAGTGTGACGCATGCAACATGTGGCATGAAATTCATATTTCTCACGATCTGGTTTGCCTGTATGAAGTTTCGGATAAACAGTGGAGTATATTAGACATATTTAGATTTAGTTCAAAGTGGTAAAGTATTAAGAAATAAGAAAAGTATCATCATCATCATCTTCATCAATATTTACTAAGCTGGTTGGCATCGCGGTGACACTCTAGACGTGTATTCGGGAGGTATTCGGTTCGAATATCGGTTTGGACAACTTTATCATCAGTGAGGTATTTCATTGTTTTCCTGAGTTATTAAAAGTAAATTCCTAAACAATAAATCCATTAATCCACTGCTTTTTCTTTCAAATTCTTTATAGTTCATCATGCGCTTATTATCTTATCATTCGATTGTTATGGTGTGAGTCCATGATGAATCAAGCCAAGAGACACAACGCCCATGTAAATAGAACGCAACTATACACGTATATTTTGATAATAAGCAATACATTACGACTCATATTCAAAACGTTATTTAGCATATAAATTAACACACTGAAGCAGCCCCCAGGTTTATAATACATTCAGCACAAACAATTATAGATATATATTATATCCGCATCATGAGAGGCTAAAAAATGAACGGATTCAAATGATGTACAACACATCAGAACCTTCAACTCCATATGAGGAATTCACTTCATATTCTCCTTGCTTTTATAATATTTTAATATTTTTAGTTATTTTACTCGTGTAATAGTTAACTCTTTGTCTGTATTATAAATTCCATATTCGTAATATATAACGTCCTATATTTTTTTTCCTTGGCACTACAGCCCCAGTGGGCCTAGGCCTACCTCCATGAACTTCTCCGTTAACTTTGGTTTTTCTAGATCTTACATATTCGGTAGGACT
>NW_019738874.1:404639-411474 GCF_002891405.2 Cryptotermes secundus
GTTGTCTAGCAACTTGTCTATACGTCACGATATAAGAATTTATGATGATGTGGAGTAGATTCAACTGGCATAGGACAAGGAATAACCGCGGGCTCATGTGCACACAGTAGCTCAACTCCGAGTTCATTGAAAAGAGGCGCATTTCTTGTACGTCTTCAGTTGATAGCTTCTGAAGAAGACCTATTCTTCATAAAATTTGTCCTTGGATGTATCCTTACGTCAGAGAAAAAGAAAACATTAGCGACGAAAATAACAGTTTACTTTACTCTCGTGCTGTGTCGTGAGGCGGAACTGGACTGGAAAAGCGACAACATAGCCCAAGAGTTAAATGAGATAATTAGGCTGTCCTGAAATCTTTTTTAAAGTGACTTGGTTTTGAGTTCTGAAGCCACTTTTTTTTTTCTTTTGCCGCTACAAACCCCAATTTGGGCCTTGGCCTACCTCCATGAAACTCTCCGCTTCATATCGGTTTACTAGATCTTAGATATTCGGTAGGGCTCCTTGGACGGTTGATCAGCTCGTCGCAAGGCCTCTACCTGTACATAAACACAGAAAACGCAAGCACACACACACAAAACACCACATATCCATGCCCCGGGTGGGTTTCAAACCCACGATCCTTGTCTCCGAAGGATCAAAGATCAGACCGCTCGGCTACCTTGACCGGGCCTGAGGCCACTTAATAAAGCAAAATGTTCTGCATATAATTAAGGATAACATTTATCCTTTAAAGGTTTTAATATGCCGAGGCTTGATATTACTCCAGAATATTAGTTTACGCAATTTAGCGATCCATTTCTGATAAGAATGTCCATTCTTGCATATTCGTATCATGCTGTGCTGAATTCAGCAGTTATCTCATAACTAAAATGTTTCTCACCGTTGCTATATTTGTAAGATGTTACATGTGAAGGAACATTTCATACAGATTTTTAAAATATGTGTGTCTGCATTTCATATTTTATACATCTGTCTCCACTGATACATTAAATATTAAGGTCAGATAGCAAGAAATGCATAAGTAGATCTGTTAACTGTACGTTCTATAGAGAATTTGCGTTAAAAACTTTTTGGGAATCAAATTTAAGACCAAAGTTACATGACACTAATTTCAATTATTGTGTTAGTGTTACTTTTTTTATTGCTAGTGGGGTGCAATTAAGTCCCTTGTACCACGGCCACTTCTGGCCTATTGTACCAGCCCCAGATGATAGGTGAGGGTGATTGTGGGGCAATTGGTGGAATGAAGATTGTCAGGGGAAATCGAAGTACTCGGAGAAAATCAGCCCCAGCGCCACTTTGTCCACCACAAATCCCACTTTACCAGACCCGGGATCGAACCCGGGCCGCCGCGGTGGGAAGCCAGGGACTAACCGCTTGAGCTATGGTGCGGCCAAGTGTTACTTACTTACTTACTTAAACCGTTTCTCTTATACCTTTACGATGTAGAGGTTGTTTTTCTTTTCATTTTTATTGCTTTACAGATGGCAGGACTCCTTGGATGAGTGATCAGCTCGTCGTTAGGCCTCTACCTAAACACAGAATAAGCACATATATATACGAAACATCCGTGTCTTTTGTGGGATTCGAACACACGATCTCGGCTTCCGAGCGAGCGAAGGTAGTACATGTCTTAGACCGCTCGGATACTGTGGTCGGCTGTTTGTATTACTGCTGAGAGGAAATTACAGGAATAATGTTCTGTAGTCCATATTGCTCTGACGTTCATGCCAAATTTCACAGAAATCTGTCGGTTGTTTCAAACTTCATTTCGGTGATGTAAACGCGGGCATGATAATAAAATAAACCTACATTCAATGAGAAAATATGTAATGTGGCCTTCAAACTGATATTTTATAACCATGTACAAATATAATTATCCTTCATCAAACAAATATCTGCCTCCAAAGTTCCTACGCGTGTTAGATGTTGGGCCCAGAAGTTACAGATTGTGTACTACATATTTATTTATCCGATAATATAATGACACTAGAATATATTTATATTTATTATTTGTTGTCTCAGGTTGGTTATTAAAAATGATATCTGTATTGAAGTTCTGTAGCGTCCGGGTCTCTAACTGGGACGTTAATACATAATAAGACGTTTATTAAATTTACGTTTAAGCGGTTGTTACCGGTTTGGGTACACGTTTCGGTTGTTATTTCACATAAAAATTCACAGAGGAAGGCGCATTTGAATGTATTTGCAATATATATATATTTGTCTCAGAGGAATATAATTTAAAGAGACGAAAAATAAATAAGATTCTTAGAATTGAGTCTCGCCTGAACTTAAGCATGATTCAATTTGTTGGGCAAACAGAGTCGACTAGAAGAAACTGCTTGGGACCCAGGTCGTTAGAGGTCACTTTCTTTGTAATGGATGCCCTCTCAACATTATGGGTATGGACGTGACATAGAGCAATCGCTTTACTACTCCCCTATTATTTCTTTTTTACTCCTGTTTCTTTTTATCCTTCGTTTACTGCATGCTCATTTTCTTTTCCTCCTTATCTTCACTTTCGATTCTTCAACCGCCCCGAACAGGATGGTACATCTCTAATGCTCGCTCACTTACTCATGGAGCTGAGCCCTTTTTGAGAAGCCACCAATTGTGCAGTTACTCAAGAATTTGGGCCGCACCATAGCTCAAGCGGTTAGTCGCTGGTTTTCCACCACCGCGGCTCGGGTTCGATCTCGGGTTCTGGTTAAGTGGGATTTGTGGTGGACAAAGTGGCCCTGGGGAGGGTTTTCTTCGAGTACTTCGGTTTCCCCTGCCAATCTTCATTCCACCAATTGCTCCACAGTCATCATCATCTATAATCTGGAGCTGGTACAATAGGCAACAAGTGGCCGCAGAACAATGGACTTAGTCCCACCCCACTAGTAATAAAAAGAAATACTCAACAATTTCTCAGCCTTTTATGTAACCCGAAGGTTCATTACCGTGTTCGCAAGAGCCCTCCACCAGTCCCTATCCTGAGCCAGATCAATCCAATCTATACCATTCCAACCTATCTCTCTAAAATCCATTTTAATATTATTCAGCCACCTACATCTTGGCCTTCCCAGTTGTCTTTTCCTTTCTGGCTTTCCAACTAATATCCTACTAGCATTCCTCTTCTCCCCCATTCGTACTACATACCCTGCCCATCTCATCCTCCTTGACTTGATCATTCCATTTATACTTGGAGAAGAGTACAAGCTATAAAGCTCCTCATTATGCAGTTTTCTCCAACCTCCTGACATCTCTAACGCTCCGGATGTGTATTCAGAGAGTGCCCGGTTCAAATCTCAACCAGACTATCGGCTATCATGATCGAGCTATTCCATGGCTTTCCTCAGTCCTTCCATGCAAATGCATGGCTACAGCCGCTTCGTTTGAAGTCCTTCTTAGCTTGTGACACATGAATCATCTTACTGTCTACATAATGCAGTCCGGAAGCTGTCAGCCTTCTTCTACTTCATCTGGTCTTCTTATTCTTCTCTTCTCTTTCAGTTTCCTGATCCTCACAGCTTTGTATCTAAGTGTAATCTTGGCAACTGTAGCAAAGCTGTGACCGGGCGACTGTGTCACTCTGAAGCCGGTATCGGAGTTTAACACGGTGTTATTGTGTGCAGAAAGTCCCAGAAGCTCTGCTGCTTAATTCGTGTGAACACCGGGCGGTACAGAGGTTTCTTTCAGGTCAATGGTGGTCGTAATTAAAAAAAAATCGTTGTAAAGGAGATTTAACTAAAGTTATCCCTGCATGTGAATAATTATTGCACCCTGAAGTTGTGTGAGGGAGCGGAGGTGTGGCTCCACACTAGATGAAGGTAACTGTTCAGCTTGACGCTATGACCCCCGGTACCCACAATGTAGGAGACGGATTTAAGAGAAAGATTGCTTGTCTCCTCCAGGAGCCCGTAACTTCGACGGAAATATCGTGAAACAGACAATACAGTTCATAAGTCACATTTCTGTAATCTTAAAAACAAATTGATGATCAAGCCAAGGAGGATGAAGTGAGCAGGGCATCTAGCACGAATGGGTGAGATGAGAAATGCATATAGTATATTTGTGGGAAAAGCCGCGGCATAGCTGAAGCGGTTAGTCGCTGGCTTCCAACCGCGGCGGCCCGGGTTCAAACTCGGGTCTGGTGAAATGGGATTTGTGGTGGACAGAGTGGCGCTGGGGTAGGTTTTCTCCGAGTACATACTTCGGTTTCCCCATGCCAATCTTCATTCCACCAAATTATCCATGATCATAATCACCCGGGGCAGGTAGAATAGGCCAATCAGTGGCCGCCGTGCCGACTGGACCGAACTGGACTCCACACCCCCCAATGCCAATTAACAATAATAATATTGGTGGGAAAGCCGGCAGGAAGGAGACTGCTGGGAAGGTCAAAGTGGACAATATTAAAATGGATCTGAGAAAGACAGAATGGGATGGTATGGACTGGACTGATTTGGCTCAGGATAGGGCTCTTGTGAACACGGTAATAAACCATTTTATGTACCAAACTTCATGTTTGCATCCGTGAAAGAGCCACATTCTAACACCTGAGAGCCGGGCTTTCAGAAATACTGCTGCCTGTTATTGTAAGGACTCGCACTAAAAGTGTCTGTTTCATGTCTTAATAACTTACCGTCTGTGTTTTCTTATGACTACTGTATTTAGATCAAATTATAGCAGGGGCGTGAAGCTGACCACACAAACTCCAGCTAATGTCGAGGTCAAGAGAATGTGGATCTATACGTCCACTCCCCTATACGCCTGGCTTCATGTCGTAGTTATGTTGCTCTCACGGATGAAGAGTGTTATCTTTTGGAATGTGATTCGGTGTGCTGTGGTTTAGGTTTATTGATCTTCATTGCAGAAGAGCTACTCTGTAGATCGAAATAGAAGGTTGCTACTCGTATCTTCGCCTCAGACACGGAGTGTCACCTTTAGAGAGTTTTCTCCGGGGTAACGCATAGCGTCGAATATAATGGCAAGCTTAACAACTGGTTTTCTTCCATTCTCAGAACACGTTCCCACGATCTGTTCCCAGAATTTGACTTCATGTCTCAGAATACCTGATCGTTTTCTACGTACCCTGTTGCATCTCTCCTTCGGGTCCAGTGATCCTCATGACGTGTGTGGGATGTTCGGCTTCAGTAGTGACGTAAAATGGAAAATTTGCTCTTTGCCCGAATATTTTTACAGTAAGTTTACAAATATATCTTCAAGTAATAAACTCAAGCCTTCTGATACTGGATTAGTAACAAATCTGTCCTTATCCAAGGAGAAATATAACTACCCCCCACACTCTTCTTCATATACCTTCTAGAAAAAGCAAAGAAAATCAAATTTCTAAATTTCACAGTGTTTTATTTTGTCCCTACATTTTAGTATAACAGGGGGCTAGGCGTGCTCCAAAACCAGTCATAATATTGTAGCATCTACACCAGTGGGTAATTAATGATTCTAGAAAAAAACGCCAGCTGCTAAACAACGACCGTGGAATAAGCAAATATACGGCGACGGAAAATGAAGTCTCGAGTCTGACACAGTAAAATATGGTTGCTAGTCCCACCGGAATCCAACCCTAATGACTGCGCTAGCGAGGGCCAGCAGCAATTGTAAATTACAGACCCGTCCTCTCGTCAGAGAGGGCGCCCCATATTAACAAACCCGCAACTGTCTGATAGTAATAAAAATCTGGTCGTAAGCCCCAGATGGAAGCTTTATTCCAAGACACACTGGCCGACTGACCGTCGATCGTAACATAAGACTCAGACTCCGCCTAGCTGTGTAGAGAGCAATTGTAAACGACAGACGCGTCCTCTCGTCAGAGACGATGTTACGTAAGGACTGTAACCGCAAGTTTTAAGTTGGAAATAAAATTACTGGTCGTGAGTCTCAAGGGACTTTTCATCAAGACGAAATGATTGACGGTAAACAACCAGTCGAAAAGTAACTTTAACTCTAGCTCAGTTGTGAGACATTCGCCAGCCAATAAGGACGTAAACTGAAGACATTGTTATGAACCGTTACCAGGGAACGGCTTTTGGAAAGAGGCTGAGAAGACTTACCGTGTGTTCTAGGGATTTTTAAGGTGTATAGATTATTAACAGGACTATAGTTACTTGTATTTGCGGGGTGTAAGTGGTCAATAAACCCAGGAACCAATCAAAAGCCCGTCTATAGTCACTATATAAAATCGTGACAATCTCACATTATCCAGTACGTACAAAATAGACTATACAGGTTGCAAGATCATGGAATTTGAGGTTCTCGTGTCGGTGAATATACGAGGACAGCCACCGGGCTTGCAGTTACGAAAGAGTTCAGCTTACAACCTTTTTCTACTGGCTCCTTGCTTGAGTTACTCTTCGAGAGTGAAGCTGGAGGTACAGTCCTTCTGCACGTCTTGCTCTGTCAGAACTACAAAGCGTTACAATCCAGAGGCCCGGTCTCCTCATACAATGATCAGATCCTTAAACATCATTAAGTGTTCGGTCCTCGTAATTAAGATGTATTGTTTCATTTCTGTGAGGTAGGAAATGAATTTACAAATTTCATTTAGACGAAATTGAGGTGCGAAAGAATTGCAACTGTATTTGTGCCCCTACAATTCTAAGTATGTTACTAGTGATAATACAAATATTATTTTTTAATTTTATTCTTCTATAAATTTATTATTGTAAAATACAGTACAGTGATCAAGTCAAGGAGCATAAGATGGGCAGGGCATGTGGTACGCACGGTGAAGTGAAAAAAAAAATTGGGATTCTGGTGGGGAACCTAGAGGAATGAGATCACGAGGAAAACCTAGATATAAGTGGGAGCACAACATTAAGAGGAT
>NW_019738874.1:411551-467144 GCF_002891405.2 Cryptotermes secundus
ATTTTCTAGACAATCGCCTCACAGATGGCGGCAAGGTTGTTAACCTTACGAGCCGGCCGCTCTTTACCCCCAGGAAGATTCATGGTACTCATTTCTGTTAGAGGCTGAGTCGACCCCAGGGTCATAGTGCGGCTGGAATGATTAGGTAAAATTAATATTAAGAAGGAACTTAGAGAAATGGGATATGGGTGATACGGACTGGATTCATCTGGCTCAGGATGAGGACCGGTGAAGGGCTCTTGCGGACACGGTAATGACCCTTCGGGTTCCGTAAAATGTTGGGAAGTTCTTGAGTAGCTGAACAACTGACGTCATTTCAAGAAGTATTCAATTCCGTGGACATGGTTAGTCAGTGAATTTAATAAAGTAATTGAGCCATAGTAACAAAGGGGCCGGATGAAAGGTGACAGGTGACAGCAGACAGCTAGACTACATTGCAGCGAATGTTAATTCGGGCTTAACATATGCAATAAAGATGGGAAGTCGGAAAGGCTTTACGGATGGGGATCAATACAGATGTTGTTTGACATCTGGAGTTCTCACGGCAGTGAATATGGTGATTAGTGCCTTATGTCATGTAACGCCATGTTGTCTGGCAGACGCTTACCGGCTTTTCAGAAGACGGAGGGAGGGCGTTTGTCAGGAACTCGGTAAACATCAATAAGTTTGCATGGCGCCACTTCCCAGAAGGCGTAATTTTAATATGGATGCTCTTAGGAGAAAGCTATTTTTGGTGAATTTGAGATTATAGAAAATACTCTCTTCATGAATATGACATCTTAGAGGGAATTGCTGCCTCCATCTTCAGGGTCAAAGAGTAAATCAGGCAAGAAACCAGCAACAAGCTGGCAGCAAACACAACGAACCGCAGGTTCAAAACCTGGACTATTACAGGCCTGGATTGGAGCCCAGACAGAAAAACTTGTTACGTTACTCTTCAGGCCGCGCCATAGCTCAAGCGGATAGTCGCTGGCTTCCCACCGCGGCGGCCCGGGTTCGATCCCGGGTCTGGTCAAGTGGGATTTGTGGTGGACAAAGTGGCGCTGGGGCAGGTTTTCTCCGAGTACTTCGGTTTCCCCTGCCAATCTTCATTCCACCAATTGCTCCACAATCACCCTCACCTATCATCTGGGGCTGGTACAATAGGCCAGAAGTGGCCGCAGTGCAAGGGACTTAGTCCCACACCACTAGCAATAAAGAAAATGCGTTACTCTTTGATTCTTTTGGTTCAGTCTGGGCTTTATTTCACACCCTGTATCTGAATTCGGTTTTCCGCTCGAGGCCCGCTCTGCTTACTTCTTATATAGCTTACTCTTTAATCCTGAAGATGGAGGCACTATCTTCCTCCGAAACATCAAACTGGTCACCGTCATTTCTCAGAACATAGTACAGGTAAAGTTGTCACTGTGTTTAGCTAAAGCACTACATCATGAAGGCGCATGAGGGAGTGGATGACTAGATCCATATTTTCTTGACCTCATCAACTTGTGGTGAGTGATCAGCTTCATCCCTTGGCCGCTTTACCCCCGCGGTAAGAGCCCCCAGTAACAATTGGATAGGAGGTTGGGTGGATCCAGGAGCCAGTGTGGACGACGTGGAGAAGAGAAATTTCTTGTCCTTACCGGGACTCGAACTCTGACCCCTTGTTCGCTATATCGACTACGCTATCCCGGCTAATATAGTATGCTTAAAAATATTTGTATATCAACTGAACACTTGAATTACGTAAATATATTACTACTTACCTCAATGCAGCAGAAACCTACTCAGTAAGTTATCAGCAGTTTCGAGCCAGTTGTATCCATCACGTATCATCAAAATCTCTTTATTGAAGAGCCACCATTCCACACGTCTAGCTATTTCGAGTGTATATTTCACGACGACATATCATATATCAAAATGAAGTGTTACATGTTGTGTCTAAAACATCTTTGAGAGTGAGTCTTCAGCAGATACTCAATCATCACGTGATAATTAAAAAATTATTAGATTACATCTTCAAAGCAGAATGAAAACGAAAACTGCAGTATCGGAGATCCCTTTCAAGACACTGCACTTCTTTAGGCATATCATACTGTCACGTGTTCGAAGTTCCGTGACTAATAACAACAGGTTCTGGATTGGCTCATTGCGACTATTAACACCGTCTTTTAAAATCTCTCTTAATCACAATTAATTAAATCTTTAACTCTAATCTACCCACTCCATAATTAACTAGGACGTGCTAAGTCCTCTCAGTATTCACTAGTCGTAATCTGGCAACGGATTTATAACAGTCTCACTATAACTTCATTACTGAAGGCGTACTGGTATGTAAACGGATAAATAAAACGAACAATAAACATTTATATAGGTACAGTGCATAGTATAATACAAAGAAGGTAAAGCCTTCGTTATTTGAATTAACTGTTCAATCAAAATGGACGCAGACAAATATTCGAACTACTGAAAGAACAACGACTGAATAAATATTCCGATAAAATACTGCCAAAAGCAAGTTCAAATATAAAATAAATAAAAATAGTTCCTAACTCTAAAAAATTCCAATAAAATATATTTAATAGATACTAGCGGAAAAGCATATGAACACATATGGATGCTGAATTTAATTCCCACCTAAGCTAAGAGAACAAGGAGAGATGTCAGATTCAGATATGGGACGCGAAATGAAGCCCAGACTGAACCAATAGGAGCAAAGTGGAACGTAAATACTGCTTCTGTGTGGCCTCTAATCCACGTCTGTATTTAACCAGGTTTAACACCCGTGGTTCTTTTTTGTTTCCTTCCTGCTTCTTGCCATTTTCATGCTTGGTTTACTCTTCGACCATGTAGATAGATGCAGTAATTTCCTCCAGATATCTTATCCACTAAGAGATTAAGTAAAGTAAAAAGAAAAAAGTAAAGCTATCCCTGTAACAGTCCGTGGAGCCCCATAAACTTGTGAGATGCTGAGGCCCCCACATTTTCTAGACAATCGGCTCACAGATGCCGGTTAGGTGGTCAGCTTTACATGCCGGCCGCCTTTTAACACCCAGGAAGATTCCTGGTACTCATTTCTGTTAGAGGCTGCGTCGACCCCAGGGCCATAGTGCGTCTCGAAGGATTAGGTAAATTGAAAATATCCACATCATCGGGATTCGATCCCGTGACCTTCAGGCTTGCAGCATAGTGCCTCAACTAACTACGCTACCGCGTAAAAAGAATACATTTTATAATCACCGTTGTCAATATCCCGAATTGAATACAAAGCCCAGTTCCGCCGAGCACTCTGCGAAATTTTGACAATCTGTAATACACATTTCGGGGCTTCTACTTTGAATAAGATTACGTAAGGCTCAAGGAAAGAGAAGTTAAAATAAAATCTGCGTTTTTATTTCCGATATTCCTTTTAGCGGTATAAAGTCAGGATTTCAATAACTATATCAGCCGACAGTGTTTGCTGCAGTACACAGATGCAATTTTCTTAAGCTATGGATGTTGCTAGCTGTGACGTGAATAAAGACTTAAATCTTGGCTCTACATGTCTTTATATATTGAATTTTATATTGTTAACTAATAACAATGAGTTCTCTTTGTGGTTTATCGTAGATGTTGTCATTATCCAAAGGATATGGAGTCTACAGTGTAGAATCAATGATGATGATTCCGAAAGGATATGAAAAGGAACCACTTGTCCCTTATTAGAGCTAATTTCCCGGAAATTTTCTGGGAGAGTGAACTAAGGAAAATCACAAGAATAGCCTGCGTTCCTGCCGAGATTCGAAATTACAACATCCGTCAGTAAAATCAGTAACTGACAGTGCCACAGCTCAAGCGGTTAGTCGCTGGCTTCCCACCGTGGCGGTCCGGGTTCAAGCCAGGATCTGGTCAAGTGGGATTTGTGGTGGACAAAGTGGCGCTGGGGCAGGTTTTCTCCGAGTACTTCGGTTTCCCCTGCCAATCTTCATTCCACAAAATTCTCCAGCATCGTAGTCACCCGGGGTAGGTACAATAGGCTATTAAGTGGCCGACGTGTCGAGTGGACCCAGCTGGATATCACCCCCACTATGCGAATTAAAAAAACAGTAGTAATTCGGGATTCATTTATAAACTAATGATTTTTTTTGAGAAATTTTTGATATATTTTATATACACATATGCAATTTTGCCTGATCCATTGGCTTGTTAAATGGATGTTAAGAAGTCAGATTATTTTGAACACATCTTGCAGAAATTTATGAAATAATATACTTTATGTGGTTGAAATGTGAACTGGGATAGCTCAGTCGGTATAGCGACTGGCTACTGGCTGGATGATTGAAGGGTCGGAGTTCGAGCCCCGGTGGGGTCAAGAATTTTCACTTCTTCATAACGTCCAGACCCTATGCAATGGATAGGGGGGCTCTTTCCCCGATGGGTATTGCGACCGAAACGTGAAGCTGGCCACTCACTTCCAGCTAGTGCCGAAGTAAAAAATTTGGATCTAAACATCCACCCCCCCACCCCATACACCTTCATGGTGTAGTATTTAATTAGTTAAGCAGAGGGGCAACTTTATTTTTTATGCGGTTGAAGGTTAACATCTTTCTATTAATTACTTACTTGAAAGTTTAGATATTTCTGTTATTTATTTGTACATTTTATACATTTTCCTTCTTGACTAAATGTTTCTAAAAGCATCTTTACTTATTTCTCTAAAAGAGAAGACATTTTAAATGCAGCGCGTGATGTAAGAACTACGATGATACACGAAAGGATACCGAAGTTTACCGAAGGTGTGGAGTGATAGACAGACGACAGTCGTGTTCGTGCATGTAAGAGTGAGACACTTGGCGTGCGTAAAAATCAAAATTACTGTGATAATTATGAATCCGTTTATTACAGTGTTGCCTTCTGTTTCTTGTGAGTTGTTAAATTCAGTTAACTTTGGAAATTCGTTGAAGTAAATACGTAAATTATTGTGACAGAAACCTGATCCAACTGTGAACATTACGTGCAGGTTGTTGTTCTGTTGTAGCTGAGCCATGAACAGCAATAAAACGGCAAGCATAGGTGAGTACCTAACAGTGGTAGTTAAATGGAGTACAATAGGGCAGGCCACATATCCTGTTTAATTACAACGATTTTCAAACTCATGTCATTCAGTACAGTAGTAGGGTTATAATGTTAGGCTTATTGGTAACAACAGCGCTTGATTAAATGTTAGGTTAAGTTTCTCTATTTATATTAACTGTGTTATGTTATTGTCTGGACATAACCTACGGGTCAAATGGATATTATAAACGTTTGAAATGTGCAAAGCACTTCACATAATCAACAAACAGGACAAACTAACTAACTTCCTTACTCTAATGAGTCAATTACTGGGACAGAGATGAAACTCCATACTTACAGACCGAAGACGTGATAATGTGCTGCTTAGCTAGGGCTATGTTGCACGTCACAAACAAAAAATATACAGCGAAGTATTACAGCCCATTATGGGCGTCACCATGATTTTTTCTTCAGGGAGGGGAGCCAGTTTACTAAGGGGGGCAGCCAGAAAATTTATATGCAAATTTATATTTAAACTATGTAAGTTTTGAGGTTTTCACGGCACGGATATTTAAACTGTTTAAGATTTCTTTTCAAGGATATAAGAGTGATTTTTAAACTAGTATTTTTAATTTTTTTGCTAATATTTGGCATACATTCTTCTTTATTGAGTTTCCATTCTGTTTTAAAAATCCAGGGTTGGAAGATGCCCGACATTTCCCCACCCCCGGCGCCCATATTATTGCGTGCTTATTATTTTAAGGGATGATATTAACATTTATATGTTACATAACCGAGATTTATCAATCAAGTTCCTATGTAAATACCGTATATGTATATATATCAGTATCCATACACCATAAATATGACTGCACGCTGCTAATGAGATTTCCAATTTCAGGCAATTTTAACAGTCTCATAACTTTATCAGCAGTCACTGAATGCATATATCACTAACAGCTGCTACACGAAACATGAATTTCCTGACGTCACATTGTGACACATAACTTCCATTAGGAGCGCAACGAAACAACTGATAGTTTCTTACGGTCACGTAAATAAAACACTTGTCCTTTTTTTAAATTAAGTCCATTGTTTCCCAAATGTCAGGTAGCGACCAAATTTGTTGAATCGGCAATGTTCCTGACATATCCAGGGGATATCGGTTCGATTCTCAGCCAAGACATTGACTATCTTGACTGAGGTTATCATATGTCACTTCAGTACCTCCAGGTAAATTGTGAGGTAGTAACTGAAGTTAGAACACATCCGCATTTACGTCACAACCCTTCCGACTTTTTTTATTATTGCTAGTGAGGTGGGACTAAGTCCCTTGTACTGCGGCCACTTCTGGCCTATTGTACCAGCCCCAGATGATAGGTGAGGGTGATTGTGGAGCAATTGGTAGAATGAAGATTGGCAGGGGAAGCCGAAGTACTCGGAGAAAACCTGTCCCAGCGCCATTTTGTCCAGCCCTTCCGACTTAGTATTAACTATTATCCAGTCATTTAACGTTATGTAAAGTAAGGCAAATTTGGCCCTGTGCTTAACTAATTAAGCACTACGGCATGAAGGAATATGAGGAAGAGGATGTATAGATCCACATTTTCTTGATCTCGGCACTATTTGGAGGTGCGTGGTCAGCTTCATGCTCCGGCCACTTTGCCTCCAGGATAGAAGCCCCTGATACCCATTAGAGAAACGGTTTGATGGACCCTAGAGCCGGTCTGGACGACATGGAGAAGAGAAAATTCTTGAAGCTACTGGGATAAGAATTTTCACGTTATATAGTCTGGGTTAATTAAACCTAAAGAAAATAAATGAGAGGAGCAAAGGCTAGAAAATGGAACAAGTTACCGTTCAATTTCAGTGTTATGTTGGTGTATAATATTCAAATTGCAATTCCGAATTCACTCCACGCGGATTTATTCCTTGTATAATGGATTTTCTCCTTTAAATCGACTATGGCATTGCCGAAGGGAATATATTTTACGGACTGAACCGTACTACAATCGCTTCCCTTTGTAAACGCAGTTCACTGACACATTATAATGGACACTCCGAGCAGTACATAGGTTGCGTTCCTTGCTTAACGCTGGAAACTGTTGTTGTGTCATTAGGGTATCTTTTGTCCCTCAATTGCTGGACGTAAAATGTTACAGTGAACATATGCACCGCGAGACATGTGCGCAACATTGCTGGCTTTGTGGGCAATTTGTAATCCCATATACCAAAACGGCCCTGGGAATAATTTATTGTAGAATATTGTAGCACCTGAATGTAGCCCTCAAGTCGGACATACCAACAACGTGCGTGGTGAATGACATTCAGTAGGCAGTTGTGACGTCGGCTGGTTTGAAAAAAAAAATCCGCTTAATTAATTGGAGAACATTCATTTTGAGGTTTTCACAGCTGTGATTTTTCAGATTATGGTCTTCCGGGTTGTAACAGAGTGTAATATTTTTGACAATACCGACGTTTCGAAACAATACGCAGCCTATATCTTAAGGGTTGAAACATATAAGCTGCCCTCTCTGAACTCCCTTGGGCCTCAGTGGCAGAGCAACTTGAGTGATTGAGATCAGGTCTTTCTAGGGGGGACCCAACGGAGTAGGTAACTTCTCCCTCATCTGAGGATGGAAACAGATCTTTCCCGAAACGTCGTGTTTTCTGTTTTCTAGAATACAGGGTGATGGATGGGGGCACGCAGCAACGTAGTTGGTTGAGGCACTATGCTACAAGCTGGAACGTCGCTGATTCGAGTCCCGATGAGGTGGAAATTTTTTTCAATTGATGTAATCCGTCTAGCCTCACTATGACCCTGGGGTCGACTTAGCCTTTAACAGAAATTAATACCAGGAATCTTTTTCGGGGTAAGTTGCGGCCGGCGCGTAAGACTGACAACCTTACCGCCATCTGAGAGCCGATTGTCTAGAGAAAATGTTGGAGCCTCGACGTCTCACAACCGTATGGGCCTTCATGGCCTGTTACAGGGATAGCTTTACAGGACGACGGAAAAAGTCCAAAAACCCAGTAACTGTGTTATACTCTTACACCATTGTCAGAACCATTTAGAGTCCTTATAACCCGTCTGTGTAACAGAAACAGTTCATCAAACTTCACTCTTAAAATTTGAAGATGGAAGTAGCATGTGCCTTCGAAATTTCGGTATCCATGGTGTTACGACCCAGAAGACCACATTCTGAAGGACGGTACTGGCCATTACTTTCCTGCAGGGAGAAAAGGAGAGATCTCACACTCATTAAAACAACTGACGTCATCATAAATTAGTATCAGATACCAAGTATATGTTATAGCAGTGATAAATCATAATATGTGGACAGTAAAAGTCTGGCAACTTCTCGAATCAACGCGTATGCTCGTCTGCCTTCCCATGCATCCGAACCCAACGTCAGCGTTATGAACGAACCAGTTGTAATGAATTGCTGTATTTGGCAGTACAAAAATGCATATAGATCACGCTGAATTTCAAATCTTCCCGTCAGAAGGGGTTACTAGTTGATATGACGAACTATATGCAACCACGCCCTATATCTCAATAAATAAAAAGTTTCGTATGTGGCTCTTAGAATTGTAACACAAACTCAGAGTAACGTCAATGTAAAGAAAATTTATTATCTTTGTTTTATTGTCGTATATATTATGGAAAATATGTTTTTATTATAGTGCAAGTACATTGTATGTAATATTAATAACTAAATAACTTGATTATAACGGAAATTACGCTGATAATAAACATGTTATTTATGTCCTGTGTTCTCAATTATGCTTCAGAATATAAAAATTACTGACTTTTAGATTTCAGTGTGGCGAATTTTTGATATTAATTTTTTCTTGAGTTTTTACGCCATGTGGTTGTGGAGGATGTCGTGAGCGTTTCGGTAGTACATCCAGAGTTCAAATATGTTGATCATTTAGTTTCTGCGAATATACTATTTTTTCTCTATAGCCCTCTGTTGGGCCTTGGCCGATTTTCCAGTTTCTTGATTCTATACACACAGTCGGCAAGACTCCTCGGGCTGGGGATCAGCCTGTCGCAAGGCCTCTGCCTACACACATAGCAACACAAACCCAAAATAAACGCACACAATACAGACACCCATGCCTTGAATGGGATCCCAGTGTTCCAGCGACCTAAGACAGTTCATGCCTTAAACTGCGTGGACACAGTGATCTGCTTTGTGTGTGTGTATATATATATATAGTATATATTAAAGTGGGAACCAGTGCCATGGATGCTGCATGCAGCTCAGAATCTTTGGCAACATCGCCCACAACCACACGGTGTAACAGCCCAGCAATGGAATTAACATCAGAAGATAAATTGTCTTAACACATTTCAAGCACGCTGTTCTTAATAATATTAAGAATGCAGTTATTTTCACATAGCCGTCACGCGGTAGCATAGTTGGTTGAGGCACTATGTTACAAGCCGAAAGGTGGCAGGATCGAATCCCGATGAGGTGGATTTTTTTTTTTCAGTTTACCTAATCCTTCCAGCCGCACTATGGCCCTGGAGTAGACTAAGCCTTTAACAGAAATGAGTACCAGGAATATTCTTGGGGGTAAAGGGTGGCCGGTGCATAAGGCTGACAAACTCACCGTCCTCTGTGAGCCGATTGTCTGGAAAATGTGGGAACCTTTATATTTCACAATCCTATGGACTTCCACGGCCTGTTACAGAGATACCTTTACTTTTTCTTTTTTACTTTTACGCAATGCGAAAAATATATTTTTCTTCCCTGCAATTTCCTGGAAATAAATGTATCTCTCATACGTGTTTTTTAATATTCTTGGGTCAGTTCTAGAATAGGTTGTCAATTGTTTTGAATTCCGCTTTTAATTTTCTTCTCAGAATTTCTGTTTATAATGGCAAAGATCGCCGGTCACGGTAGCCGAGCGGTCTAAGGCATGTACTGTCTTCGCTCTCTTGGAAACCGGGATCGTGGGTTCGAATCCCACTCAGGGCATGGATGTTTAGTTTGTGTGTGTGCGTTTTTCTGTGTTTTTGTACAGGTAGAAGCCTTGCGACGAGCTGATCACCCGCCCAAGGTGTCCTACCGAATGTGTTAGATCTAGAAAAACCGAAGTGAACGGAGAAGTTCATGGAGGTAGGCCTAGGTCCACTGGGACTGTAGTTGCAAGGGGGGGGGGGAGAAAAAGATCGCCATACAGACACTTTGAGATATTCATTTTGTGCACTATGGCGTAACAAGTATATATTTTTCGTGTATGATAAATAAACATTTATCTTTCACTCTGTAATTTCGCTTTAGATAAAGTACGGCAGAATTTGTGACGCTAATTGCCAATACGACTACAGCTATTTAAGAGTTCTTGTTTCAACATTAAAAATGCCATATATTTAAACTAAAGCTGGAGCAATGAATTAGTGCACTGGTCTTAAATTTTCAATAAACATATTTTATCAGATTGGATCAACCACTCAAGAAACTTCTTGACAGAGAATTAATTATAATTATATAAGTTTTATCAAATATTTTAGTAAATGCAAATATAAATTTATCCATGCGCTCAATTAATTTTGCACCGAGTCAATGAGACAAAAGGGGAATACAATTCCATCATTCTTGAATTCGGCACTAGATGGATGTGAGTGGTTAGCTTCACGCCCCGGATGCTTTACCACCAGGTAACGTGTCCGGTATCCATTAGTTATGTGGCTGGTAGGCCCCGGGACTGATCTGGTCGCTGTGGAGTAGAGAAAAATCTTTTGCTCCGGTAGTCAAACCCTCAGATATTTGCCAAAATGACCGAGCTATCCCGGTTCCTATCAAATACCAAGGGAACTTGAAAATTAACAAAGGGAAATGTAACTGGTGAAATATATTGGATTTTGAATTATCGCAACGAATATTCGTTAAGTGCATTGTGCATATAACGTCGAATAAAAGAAAATCGCATGCAATTAGAATAGAGGATCCAATTACAACATGAAATAAAGTAAATTTGAACCGTGTTATTATCTTGACACCACAGGGAGTAAAACAGATGAGTTATTACCCTTCAGAACGTTACAAATTAATATCACTATTTAATCCCCCCCGTTCCAGTTCTGTGTGCCAGCTTTTCGAATAACATTTACATTGTACTTTGGAAATAAAAACTATTAGCTTGGAAGGAAATAAGCTTTTAATTAAAACTATAACGCTGATGGAATTAAAAATTCAGCTAATAATACCCATACAGCATAAAATGAGTTCCCAGATACACATGCTCAGAGCACCGGTATCACATGACCTGTCACGGGAAACGAATATGTCTGGAGAGACATCTGTCGGAAACAAACGAGACTATCGACAGTTTTCTGTGTTTTACTGGGGACGCGGAGAAGTGTTACGGCTCGTACTGGGCATGAATCCATCACGCCACGTGTATGTGCAGCTGTAATGATGTCCAGAATAGTGAACATTCATCAGTATTAAGATTACAGGTGAGGAGTTTCCGCACACCGAACACTGGGAGACATGAATCAATGGGATTATACCAGGCCTCTGTGTTTCCTAAAGTAATGCAAGGCTATTGTATGCTTCAGTAGTACAAAGCCTTATTCAGCAAAACAGTAAGATATGTGTACAATGTACATGTCTGAAATAATCCATATTCGCAGAAACAACAGCTACATAACGTACACAATTAGTTGAAACTCACATGGCTGTGATAACATCGTTAAATTTCTGAATGGATTTGTATAAATCCTAGACGCTATGAAATGCAATTCTTCAAAGGTTCAGATAGGGCCGCGCCATAGCTCAAGCGGTTAGTCGCTGGCTTCCCACCGCGGCGGCCCGGGTTCGATCCAGGCTCTGGTCAAGTGGGATTTTTGGTGGACAAAGTGGCACTGGGGAAGGTTTTCTCCCAGTACTTCGGTTTACCCTGCCAATCTTTATTCCACCAATTGCTCCACAATCACTCTCACATATCATCTGGGGCTGGTACAATAGGCCAGAAGTGGCCGCAGTACAAGGGACTTAGTCCCACCCCACTAGCATTAAAAGAAAATAGGGTACTTAAGTTTAAAACCATGCCATGAAGATGTATGGAGAAATGGAGGTACATATTTACGTTTTCATTTAATGCGATAAGGTGGCTGTAACGTTCTTGGATGGTTATTCGGGACGTGCTTGGTTCGAAACTCGGCCAGGACCCCGGGTATCATTAGGTTCTTCGTGGTTTTCCTCACTCTATCAAATAAAATGCTGGGATAATACTTCGATTAGGCCACGACCACTTACTTCCAAATCGTTTCAGTTAATCTCTCATTCCACTGTTCTACGTTAGGCAAGATATTAACAGTGTCGTGAGTTAATGTGAAATATCTGTTGTTCTGTCGTTTTACAATTTCAGTATCTTTCAATGCATCTGTAGATTTATTATTGATGACAGCAAATCTACCCTATCAGACCGTATTAGTGTGGCATATAAACCCGTTGCTAAGCAACTAAGTAACTATACAACAGCCGTTAGTAAGTAATTACCCTTAAACAGTAACTTAGAACTTGGGAAACATCTCAGTATTTATTTAGAAATCGAAGAAAACCAAGATAACCTGTGTCGAAATGGCCGGTCGCAGGACCTTTCGAATATACATTGACTTCTAGCCAACAGATGCAACTAAACAATGTTTAAAAATTCAATTTGTGCCTCACGGAAAAGATATTTTATCTATAGAGGCCAGTCGGTTGGTAACGTTAAGAAAACAATATATGAAGAATGCCGTCTTCTGAGATGCGGCCCATGTAGCCCATTCTCCCTCCCTTCCTGTTCATATAAAGCTGGGTATTTTTCGATTGGTGACTCAGTCTGCAGCCACCTGCTCAATCTGGTTCCTCGCTCGTGGATTTTTCTACCCTGAAAACTGAGGCGATACGTTTCTGCGAAACGTCGGTTTACACAATATCTAAACGGCGTCACATCCCAGAAGACGGCATTCTTCATAGTCACTGCCGTGAAAACCTCAAATCTACAAAATAGCATATATTTATTCTGGGATTATAATTACATTCCGTGAATGAATTGCTGAGATTTTGAATGTTATATTTTCAGGCGTTGTATTTAGTAATCGCTGTGCTTTGAAGACTTAACAACGGGGCCTATGCAATCATGTCACAGTTAGGTTAGGCACTCCACGTTACGCTTATGGCACGCTGACGGACAGATAAACTACAGTATCCGAACCATGTTTCTGCAATTCGAACTATGTCAGAGGGTAACGCAACAATCCAATCCTGCTGAAATTGCGAGTATGTTCCAAACAATACGAATACCACAGGTAAAGTTCATTCCCCAAAATAATACCGTATTTACGCATGTATAGGCAGCGTGCGTGTATAGGCCGCAGCACAATTTTCAGACAGAAATTATAGAAAAAATAATTTTCTTGGAATATTATTTCAGGAGTAGAACACCCTGTATTACTAATTATGAATATATTTTTTTTTAAATGAAGTGTGATTTCGAATATAAGCCGCACCCCAGTTTTCCTCTTGAATTTTTGGCAAAAAATGTGCGGCCTATACACGCGTAAATACAGTAATTCTCACTGAAATTAGTAACCTTCCTCTGTTGCGTCGGCTAAATAACAGCCCTTCTGAGATGTGACACCGTGCATGCTGTTTCAGTCAACATGTGTTTCGGACGAACTTACTGCCTCCATTTTCAAAATTAAAGAACAAGCCTTATAGATATGAAGCAAGAAGCAAGCGTAAAGTAGAACTCAGTTATGAGGCTCGTCACTGGTAATTAGTGTCCGGCTTCTCACTGGGTTTAATTCCTGGTCAATCCTTCTTTGATTTGTGGTGGACAAAGTGGCATTGGGTCAAGTTATTTCCAAAGTACGTTTTCCGGTTTCTGTCCGCAATTTATCATTCCACCAATGAATGATCCTTTTTCCTCGTTTATCATCTGGGGCCAGTGCAACTTGTCATTCACGTCCTAAATACCAAGGGATTTTGTCTCATCTCTCTCTTTACGAGTATACAAGAAGTTCTGGAAGAATTAATCACCTACTTTCCTTTCATTCTATATTGAATATTTGATATGGCACGGACCGCATAGAAAGCATAATGTCAAACACTTCTATTGCTGTTCGTGCATATCTTCGACAATTTTTTCTGCGGCTTTAAGGAATTGGGGGGGGGACACATAGATACACAGGCAACAAGGCGAGCTCATAAGCTTCATTTTACTATTTCGAAATTAGAGGAAGTATGCTAAATATGGTTTATATTATGGTGAAAGTGATGACATCGGGAAATAAATTGAAACTGAAATGAACATCTTTATGTCAAGGTTTAAATTTCTGAAATGAATTTATATATTTTACAATTTATCATTTTTATGGATGTTAACATTTAATATAACAGGACTAACGGGCCGATCGCACCGGACGTCGGCCTAAGAGTTTCTATTTTCAGTCACTTCGATACAATTTCCCTTAATTTGTGTTCCACGTAAAAAGGTAAAGGTAAAAGTCATTCCTGTGTGTAACTAATTAAGCACTACGCCATGAATGTGTATGGGGGAGTGGACGTATAGATCCACATTTTATTGATCTCGGCACTAGCTTGAGGTGAGTTATCAGCTTCATACCCTGGCCGCTTTACTCCGGTTGCTCATTGGATAGGAGGCTGGGTGGGCCCCAGAGCTAGTCTGGACGACGCGGGAAAGAGAGAATTCTTAACCCTTCCGGGGCTTAAACTCCGACCCCTTGGTTCCCCTGCCCTAGCCAATCGCTTTAGAGACTCCTCTTGTGTTCCACGTACGAACATATATTTTTCGTTGGGCTTAAATGTTGCAAGATCCGAAGCCCTAGGAGCGGCTAATTTAATCAAGTCTTCTCGGGCTATCAATCGTGAAAATTGGTTAAAACGTACCTACGTTTGAGGGACCATCTGTGTCCCTATTATCAGGGTCTGGTGGGTTCAAATTGCCCAGCGCTCTTAGGAAACATTAAGGTAATGCTCGAGGATATCCTCAACTATTATCTTCAAAGGATGTATTGAGATTACGTTGTCCTGTGTTGTGTCTTACCTTTGGCAATCCAAGCCTTTGATCGGCAGTAGGGACGGCATTGAGGGGTTCTGAAATCAAGATATGAAGCAAATGTCAACACATTTAACAAGTACGTGTACCTGTAGCCTACAGCTTACTCTTCAAAGTCATATAAAAGATTTTGTGGTGGTCAGCCCAGGAATATCAGAATGGCGAAAAACTTGGAAAATGGCGCAAGGTGTAAATGTAAATAGGATACATATTATATACTGTATACATACATGTGTAAGTAAAATTAATGCAAAGCTATCCCTATAACAGGCCGTGGATGACCATAGGGTTGTGAGACGTCGAGGCTCCTACATTTTCTAGACAGTTGGCTCATAAATGGTGGTGAAGTTGCCAGCCTTACGGGCCGGCCGCTATTTATCCCACAAGAATATTCTTGGTACTCATTTATGTTAGAGGCTGAGTTGGATTCAATGCTGGAAGGATTTGGTCAATAGAAAAATCCAACGATCTCGTCGGGACTTGAATCCGCGACCTTCCGGCTTGTAGCATAGTGCCTCAACCAACTACGCTACCTCGTGTTCTTTGCAAATATATGTAGGTACAATAAAAAAGGCACAGTTTTCCCAATGCTTAACTAACTGAGCACTCCGCGATGAAGACATATGGGGGAGTGAATCCACGTATTCCTGACCTAAGCACTAGTTGGAGGTGATTGTTCAAGATCACCCCGCGGTCGCTAATCCCCGGGGAAAGAACTCCCATTATCACTGGATGGGAGGTTGGGTGGACCCTCCAGGTCCGGTCTGAACGACGTGGTGAGAAGAAAAATCTTGCGCTTACAGGGACTGGAACTCCGATGTCTCGTCCGACGAGCACGTAGCCAGTCGCCGAAATACGTACAGCAGCTAAACCGGCGTTCAATTGAGACACAGGCCTTGGATGCGATTCGAGTCCTAAGTACCACTCGTTTGGCATAACGAATATTGTTGTGAGAAGCATCTTTTGGCTCCGACTCTCTGTGTATGTTAAAAAACTCCGTGGCCTTTAGTCCACAAGCGAAGTATACCGACCGAGCGACCGCCGTTTGTCGGCGAAGTTAGTGCCAAATTTAGCGGATAGAGGGTGTCACGTTATCAACGCAACTGTTCCCCACGGCCGTTAATCTCGGTTGTCTAGATCTGCAGATAGAAATATGGACATACCGAATTATACCGAATTCGTCGCTTGCGGACTACAGGTCACGGAGTTTTTTTTTTGTGTTACAGTATTCAGGGGATATTGCCGTTCTCGAGGAAAATGCTTTTCAGATGCCAGTCTAGTCCAATCGTAACACTCGAGACTAATCACAGTGATATTGCTCATTTGCTGTAAATGACGTCCCTTGGAGTCAGGGTAACGAGGGTGTTTGCTCTAATCCGAATTATTGCTGTCTCTGAAAATAATTTTCAAAATTAGCATTGACAGGTTATGAAGTTACTTTTACAAAGTAAGGTACCATGTTAAGTCACCATGGCGTGACGCGTCCTCAGCTTGCGGATGGAGGAGACGGCATCCAAATGTGAAGAGACAGTTGTGATGGGTGGTCCTCCAGCTGGGGGGGGGGGTTGAGCGTGGGGCTAAGAACTCCTCACCGTACAAGATAAGCTTGTTACGAAATGTCAAAAGATGCAATGTCGTTGTCTACGCCCATACCCCCCTTTATATGTATTTTGTTCAGTAAAAGGTATGCGCAGTAAAATGCACTCAGGCTGCGCCGTTACTGAGCTGCAGGCCACAAGTTCCGTCATTACCTTTCCGTAAATTACTCAGGGAACTTGTGAAGGAAGGTTAACCCTCTCTCAGAAGTTCCAGTTAGTAGAAGGGGTCGATCTGATGACAGCGCATGGTAATTCAACTTCTGACTTACAGTCGTAAACTAAAGCTTACTGATATGTAAATTTCTGAGTACTAATTAATAGGAAAGGTCTTCACACTATCCTATTTAAATGTAATAAGTAATTTGGACTGAGGATTACAGTCTAACTCTCTTGCAGTCCTTTGTGAGCCAACCTGTTCCCTAGTTTCTTACATTATAATATGAATTCAGCTTCACTTAACTGATACACTTAGCACAGTTCCGTCTAAAGGAGTCTATTCGCGCTCTTAAATTAAGTCTAATAATCTTTATTTGTAGAGCGAAGAGAGATGAAGTGAGAGGAAGTTGGAGGAAATTGCATAATGAGGAGTTTCATAACTTGTACTCTTCCAAATATAATTAGAATGATCAAGTCCTGGAGGATGAAGTGGGAATGGCATGTAGCACGAAGGAGGGACATGAGGAATGCATATACACGTAGAATATTGGCGGGAAAGCCAGAAGGAAAGAGACCACTGGGAAGACCAAGGCGTAGGTAGGTGAATAATAATAAAATGGTTCTTAGAGAGATAGGATGGGATGGCATGGATTGGATAAATCTGGCTCAGGCTAGGGACCATTGGAGGGCTCTTGTGAACACGGTAATGAACCTTCGGGTTCTATAAATGCTGGAAAATTCTTGAGTAGCTGTAGAATTGGCGGCTCCTCCAGAAGGGCTCAGCTCCATGAGCAAGTAAGTAAGTAAATCTTTATTTGTTTCTCTTTTCNCAAACCCAAAATTAAAACTAAATATAAAAATGTTGTCAAAATACTACGAATTAGTAAGAGTAAGAAATTACGACACATTCTGGACAAATATCATCTTATGGTAGCGAATTATAGACACTAGGAAATGACGGAAGACTGCTAAATCTGAGGTTTTCTCTTGTGATGAATCCTGTCTTCTTGGATATAACATCTTATAGTCCGTCGAAAGTCAACCAACGTTTCGGAAGAAAATGTTGCCTCCATCTTCAGAGTCCGATAATAAATTAAGCAAGAAACCAGCGTGAAAAGGATAGCAAGCAGACTCTGATTCCTTCTTATATCCTGAAGAATGATACATGTTCCTCCGAAACGTCGATTGACTTTCAACAGACTACACGGCTTTACATCCAAGAAGATAGAACTGATGACAGAAGAAGGATCAGAAGATTTTTTTAAAGCAGTACCGAAGAATTTGTAAAGAACATGGAGGCAGACAGAACGATTATTCTTCTAAGAAAGTCTTGGAGATGTAAACCAAAAGGAAAAAGAAGATTGAGAAGAGCACTGAAACGATGGAAAATATCTGTTTTATACTACTTAAAGGTCTCAACAAGCGTCATGACGATGATCTGAAATGTTGTATATCCGAACTGATGAAAATGTGCCACATACTGCACTATATATTGTCTTATAACATGCCGTTCTTTTCAACGCCGGAGTCGAAAGTTAGTCCAATATAAGGTAAAGGTAAGGTAAAGCTATCCCTGTAACAGGCCGTCGAGGCCGGTAGGGTTGTGAGACGTCGAAGCTCCCACATTTTCTCTAGAAAATTGGCTCACAGATGGCGGTAAGATTGTCAGCCTTACGCGCCGGCCCCCCTTTATCCTCCAGCAATCTTCCTGGTACTCATTTCTGTTAGAGGCTCTGTCGACCCCAGGGCCGTAGTGCGGCTGGAAGGATTAGTTCAATTGAAAAATCCACCTCATCGGGACTCGAACCCGCTACCTTCTGCCTTGTAGCATAGTGCCTCAACCGACTACGCTACCGCGTGCCCTCGAGTACCACAGAAGAGACGCCGTATTTATTAGCTCGATAAAAGAGAACGAACGTATTTCAAAAACGAGTGTTTCGGTTCACAAGATTTTCTGTGGAAACGCAACCTAAAATCTATTTAGGGCATGAATAATGTCACGATTGTACATCCACATGCAACATTAATGTACATCCTGATACATCCAGACAGAACATTATGAACATCAGCCTTCGCAGGATTACATATCCACATAGAACATTTCAAACACTACGACTGTAAGTGCCTATTAGTCAATAGGATCAGGACAATACGGGATTATATAACCACATACGGCATTACAAACATAATTAGCGTATATTCTTATACATCCAGACACAACATTACGCGCTTACTTACCTAATTCTGGTGTGGACTCAGCCTCTAACAGAAATGAGTACCAGGAATCTTCCTGGGGGGGTAAAGGGCAGCCGGCGCTTAAAGCTGACAACCTCACTGCCATCTGTGAACCGATTGTCTAGAGAAAATATGGGAGCCTCGACGCCTCACAACCTTATGGGCCTCCATTGCCTGTTACAGGGATAGCTTTACCTTACCTTTTACATATCAATATTTTTCCTTGGCACTACAGCCCCAGTGGGCCTAGGCCTACCTCCATGAACTTCTCCGTTCACTTCGGTTTTTCTAGATCTAACACATTCAGTAGGACTCCTTGGGCGGCTGATCAGCTCGTCGCAAGTCCTCTACCTGTACACAAACTAAACATCCATGGCCTGAGTGGGTTTCGAACCCACGATCCCGGTTTCCGAGCGAGCGAAGACAGTGCATGGCTTAGACCGCTCGGCTACCGTGACCGGCCCATATCTATATAGAACATTGTTAATATTACAACTGTACAGGCTTATACATCTACACAGGACATTAATAATGACACATCTGTACAGGGTTATACGTCCACACGGAACAGTATAAATACAGCAACTGTAAAGGCTTATACATCATGACAGAACATTACTCATGTCATGACTGTACACGTTTATACACGTACAAAGTTACCGATATGCAGGGACAGATGAAGTAATCTTCGTATCTCTGTACCTCATTACGTTAAATGTTCCAAATGGAAAGCTAAATGAAAAGTCGATACATAAAGGGCACTATAATGCCACACCAAAGAGACTATATTGCAGAGAGCGTAAATCCACGTGAATTACTCTTTGGGCTATATTTATAGTGTAACACGAAGTTTGGGAAATATAGGTCAAAGCCAATCTTTAAAAAAAGTATGTTATAGGTTAAACAAAAAATGCTTTTTTTTAATTAATTATATTAGTATAAACAATATGCTAGCCGGTCACGGTAGCCGAGCGGTCTAAGGCATGCTCTGTCTTCGCTCGCTTGGAAACCGGGATCGTGGGTTCGAATCCCACCCAGGACATGAATGTTTAGTTTGTGTGTGTGCGTTTTTCTGTGTTTGTTTACATGTAGAGGCCTTGCCACGAGCTGATCACCCGCCCAAGGAGTCCTACCGAATGTGTAAGATCTAGAAAAACTTAAGTGAACGGAGAAGTTCATGGAGGTAGGCCTAGGCCCACTGGGGCTGTAGTGCCAAGGAAAAAAAAAAACAATATGCTGTTTCACTTGTAAACAAACATTTAAATCGGTAAGAATTTATGGACCACAGGGAAGACCAAGGCGTAGGTGGGTGGACAATATTAGAATGGATCTTCGAGAGATAGGATGGGATGGCATGGATTGGATAGATCTGGCTCAGGATAGGGACCAGTGGAGGGCTCTTGTGAACACGGTAATGAACCTTTGGGTTCCATAAAATGTTTGGAAATTCTTGAGTAGCTGCGGAATTGGCGGCTCTTCCAGAAGGGCTCAGCTCCTTGAGTGAGTAAGTAAAAATTTATGGATTAATTATTCGCTAGCAAAGATTTATCAACTAGGACATTCCAATATAAAAATTTCAGTATTCAAAAGTTAGATGGCAGAGGTTCATGAGATGTTACATCAATTTTAGCATCCATATCGCCAGGATTTTCCAAATAGCTAAGAGTAGTCTGGATTTTTTCAGATAACCCAAATAAAATATAAACGCTTTTGTGGAAAATCTTTTTTTAATTAAAAGATATATTTACATACCAGCACAACTATAAATTTATATGAGAGGAAATTCAATGTAATTGTTTTAGAGAACAAGATAGCTTAGTAATTTGTGTTTGTTTTTGGAAGGTGTTTAATTAATTTCGAATCCATAAATTTGAAAATGTACATGTCTTTTGTAGACAGTGCGAGAGAGAGAGTGCGTGAGTGAGTGAGAGTGAGAGATAGAGTGCGTGAGTGAGTGAGAGAGTGCGAGAGAGAGTGCGTGAGTGAGTGAGAGTGAGTGTGTGTGTGTGTGAGAGTAAGAGAGAGAGTGAGTGAGAGCGTGAGAGAGAGAGTGTGTGAGTGTGAGCGTGAGAGTGCGTGCGTGCGTGCGTGCGTGTGTGTAGTTGACACACAAAGTGAGTTCCATTTGTATAAAATATTTATTATTATTTATCTTCTCGCTTCGCAGATTGGCCTCTCTGGTCTGTTCCCATTCAAAATTAATTATAAAATTAGGGATCTTATAAACATTTGGCAGGGATTCTTGGATGAGGGATCGACTGTCGCAATGCAGCTTTATACACACAACAAGAACACAGAGAAAACACAGATATCCATGCCTCGATTGGGATTCGAACCCAAAATCCCAGTGTTTGAACGAGCGAAGTGAACAATTTTTGCTCCTGTGAGTATTTAACGAATGATACTAGAGACACACACAGAAATTCATGTACCTGAAGCGTCGGGTTTTCTTATTCGTTTTTAATGGACACATAAATATGTCGACAAATTTTAGTGTAAGATTCCCCCAATAAAATATTTTATAAAAATCTTATCAGTGGTTCTTGAATTTCATAAGTACAAATGGATAGACACAAAGTTTTTAATAGGCACTCAGTAGAATTGCAAACACACCTAAAACTGGACTCCTTCGGTCCGTCTCTCCTTGTCTATGTCTTTTTATAAAATCTGGACTCGTAAGTTTTTGTACTGAACTATTAGGCTTATTTTGGACTCTATCCATCGTCTGGTATATATATAAGACAAAAAAAACGTTTCGGAGACTGCATCTTTCTCCGTCCTTAGGTGGATGGGGCAGGATAGGCCTACTCAGTTGGGCCCTTTAGAAAGAGCTAGTCTCAATCTTTCTAACGGGCCCAACTGAGTAGGTCTATCCTGCGCCATCCACTTGAGGACGGAGGCAGATCCAGCCTCCGAAACGTTGTGGGTTTTTTTGTCTTATATATACAGATGATGGATAGAGTCCAAAATAAGCTCAATAGTTCTGTACAGCTTACACCATCGTCAGAATCCTTTCAAGTCTATTCGTAAGTTTTTGTCGAACGGAAGGGTCCTCAAAATTGTGACAATTTTTAATTAATCCAGACACTCTTTGAGTCCAGAAGTTGATACTACGACTACTGAGGCTCCAGAATTAAATAACCGGCTGGGTCTGGCAATGCCGACCAATCCGGTGTGTTAATGTGAGTTCTGCCTGACCAGAACTTCGAGTTTCCTCCAGCAGAGGAGCAATAAAACTCAATTTCATTAACACGCACCGTTCCAAGCAAGTTTGAAATCCTCATATTAGGCCCACCTATCATTTCAATAGTTTAACTTTGCAGTAAACTTTCTCATACTATCTTTATTCCTCTCTCTCTCTCTCTTTCCTCTCCATTCGCGAAGGGCACAACTTTTTAATTACGAACTGCAAATAACTCCGTTTATATTGTCGTTGCGGAAAATCGGGGAGCTAATGAATTATTCAGTATTCCTTTACTGCAACCGACTCTCCTATTTCCTTTGCGGAAATCTTATAGCGGGAACAATTTGTGACGTCATTATTAATGCGGGCTATGCCAGAGTTCAATTTAGTCGTAGTCAGATCACGTGACGGTCTCTGGGCTTGAAGTGAGGACGTGTAGCCTGATTGATTTTAACCCAGGCCTAGGAGCAACGCCCTGTCACCGGCTAAAGCCAAGAGGATAGAGGGAAGTAGGTTCCTCCGAAACGTCGTAAACATCCAACAGAATTAACAGCATCTCAACTCAGAATTCGTCAATTATTCGTCGGCTTCTCATCCCTAACGTCCGGCCTGAGTATAAGGAGAGTCGCAGAAGAGAAGTGACAATGGGATAGTTTATCTCCTATTTCTCTTTCCTATTAGCAAGTCATGCCCATCATCATCATCATCATCATCATCATCGTCGTCGTTATCATCATGTATGGGGCAACAGACATATTTCAGATGGTTGTGCCAAAGGACCAAGTCTCACCCCAAATGTACATTAAAACAAATGGTAAATATAAATGTTACGTCCTGATAGCTTCATCATTTGGTGACCTATAAAAAAAAGAACAAATTCCGTGGCCTGTAGTCCGCAAGCGAACTATACCGACAGAGCGACCGCCGCTTGTCGGCGAAGTTAGTGCCAGCTTTAGCTGATAGAGGGTGTCGCGTGTTCGGAGCAACGGATCCCCACGGCCGTTATCTCGTTTTCCTAGACCGAAGCCGCTATTTCCTTGAAATAGCTCCTCAATTATCAATGTAGTGAACTATACCATTTTAAAAACTGCTGTCTTTTGGGATGTGACGCCGTGTAGTCCGGTAGAAATTTAACATCGTCGCTAATTTCGGGTACAAGAACAAGTTGAGCAGACAACCAGCAAGAAGTTTATACTTTCTTGTCTGCTTGCTCAATTTAACTCTTGGACACTGAAGAGAGAGGCAGTATATTCCTCCGAAACGTCAGTGAATATCTACGAAACTGCACGACATCATATTCCAGATAAAAGCACTATTCATTTTCGCCAGTGTGAGCGCCTTAAAGTCAATATGAAGCCTTAATTATATGGAACGGAATATGTATTTCACTTAGAGAATTTAACAGACTCCCTTTTTGTTTACCTTTCTTTTACTGCTTGTAACTTCGGGCCTAATACTCGAATTCAGAATCAGCCTCTGAAACTATAAATTTTGTAGGCAAATAACAGACCTCCTCGGGAGAGAACTAGCCTACAGTAAAGACTCTACCTACACAGTACAACATAAACAGGGAAGAAGCGCAGGTATACAGCCACGACTCGGGAGGGATTCGAACTCAATCCCCGTCTTCTAGTAATGGAAGACATGCGCCTTAAAACACGCCGTCACTGTGATCGGAGTTTAACAATTTCTATACGGAAAACATTAAGCAGCTTCATAAAGTTGTCCCTGTGCTTAACTTATTAAGCACTACTCCATGAAGGTGTATGGGGGAGTGGATGATTGGATCCATATTTTCTTGACTTCGGTACTAGGTGGAGGGAGCTTCTTAAGACATCAATAATTTCAGGGGAGCTAGATTCATTGCCTTTCACAGCAATAGTAGTTGGAAATTCGTTTACACAAATGTTAGTAACTTATAAATTTTTGGCCGCGCCATAACTCAAGCGGTTAGTCGCTGGCTTCCCACCGCGGCGGCCCGGGTTCGATCCCGGGGTCTGGTCAAGTGGGATTTGTGGTGGACAAAGTGGCGCTGGGGCAGATTTTCTCCAAGTACTTCGGTTTCCCTGCTAATCTTCATTCCACCAATTGCTCCACAATCACCCTCACCTATCATCTGGGGCTGGTACAATAGGCCAGAAGTGGCCGCAGTACAAGGGACTTAGTCCCACCCCACTAGCAATAAAAAAACTTATAAATTTCGAGCTTAAAGTGAAAGTTACGGAGAATAATATTATACAAGTAGATGTTTACACGCCGGTCACGGTAGCCGATCGGTCTAACTAAGGCATGCACTGTCTTCGCTCGTTCTGAAGCCGGGATCATGGGTTCGAATCCCACTCAGGGCATGGATGTTTGTGTGCGTTTTTCTGTGTTTGTCTACAGGTAGAGGCCTTGTGACGAGCTGATCACTCGCCCAAGGAATCCTACCGTATGTGTAAGATCTAGAAAAACCGAAGTGAACGGAGAGTTCATGGAGGTAGGCCTAGTCCAACTGGGGCTGTAGTGCCAAGGGGGGAAAAAAAGATGTTTACACAGAGCTGTAATATGCTATGCATTATTGGCTTCTTTAAGTGTAGCAACCAATAATTCCTATCTTTATACCATAATGCCGTATCAGGAGCAGTTGATAATTTATTTGGTTCTTGCACATGAATAGAATTCGTGCCCTTAAGATGTTCCGAATAACATGCAATAGCCGGTGGACCAATATTTCAGGCTTTTAAATTGAATCAATTGAGACCACATTTCTCAAATTATTTTCAGACGGAAAATAAAAGGAAATGCGATTATGCGACCGTCCTTGATCACATTTGTGGCGGACCGTTAAGAAATCTAGCAATTTTCAATCTACATACATCTCGTTCTTCGATTTAGTGCAAAATAAAATAAAACACGCTCCAGGTTATAACATCAAATAAGAAGTTATAGACAGCGTCATTACATAAACTACAAATTACTAAATATATTCATCCTTCTTAGTCCCAAACATTTTAAATGCCTCCTTTTCAAATGTTTAAAATATTTATTTAACAATCATTCAAATATAAGAGATATCTGTTGGTATGAGATGCCATATGTTGTGGTAGTAGTACGAAAAATAAATTTTAAAAGCAACCATGAGTTACTGTCCCAGCATATTGCGGAAAGTAACGAGGGAAACATTGAAGGAGTATCAGGATAGGCGATGTTCTGACCGCTATTCCAACCGAGCACCTCCAGGATACAAATCAGACTTGTTGTGGCCTGGGCCAGCTGTCTCAATATTACCGACGAGGAAGATGAAGAATTTACAATATTGCATGAAGAAATTTGTGACTTGTTCAATAACCCAGTATTGTTAGATAATAAAATGCATGACGCCACGACGGACTGGCATGTTGCCATTATGGAGAACACAAAGAATGTCTTTACCTACCGAGTTGTCATGGAACAGTTTTGGAAAGTCTCCAATTGTAAGAGTGAAAAGGTGAAATGAACTGCACAATGACGACATTATTAATCAGTGAATACTCCCTTGTATCCGTCAACCGATTTCCTCTACACATATGTCTTCAACCCACAATAATGGAAACACTGCTGCTCTACTTTGCTGCGTGTTGTAAGCGGAGCGGCCATGTTGACACCATTAGTAGCGGAAGAGAAACGAATAGTCTTGATCAGTTCATCTGTCCTCAGTGTCTGGGGATAGAATCTCTCTGCCGTACTGAGTTTGAAATAAAGTGTACAAAACCATCTTCACTCTGTCATTGCTTCTCGTGTCGTGTTCATGAATTCAAGGACTTATTTGTATAAAATCAACAGTACGTGTGGTGTATGTAAATTGGGAGAGAAGTTTGTAACGAGAGCAACTACTGCGGAAGCTTCAACTTTTGTAAACTAATCACATAAAAGCATTGTTTATACTGCTCGATTGTGTGGTCCGATCAACTATATTAAATGTTCAGTTTATTTCATAAAACTCGCACAACGATCCAGGAAGCATCTAAGAGGCAGAAAAAGGTTAAAGGTAAAGCTNTGCATTGTTTATACTGCTCGATTGTGTGGTCCGATCAACTATGTGTAACAGGCCGTGAGATGTCGAGACTCCCACATTTTCTAGAAAAAATCGGCTTACAGAAGGCTGTAAAGTTGACAGCATTAAGCATTAAGTATTGTGACATGTAAACCCGTTGCTAAGCAACGACTGTGAAACAGGCAACTAAACAACAGCTATTGCCAGGTAGCAGTTCCGCCAATATACACGAAAGCAAGAATTTAATGGCAACAAGGGTATAAAGTAATAATGGGAAGCGGTGTTTTCTACGCGGTCCGTGCCGAAATATTATAAAGAGGACAAGTCAGGAGCTATAGAGGAATGCTGCTCTTCAGTCGTTGTGGGCTGTTGCTGCTAGAAGCAGGTAGCTGAGGCCGGTGATACTTCGGGAACCGAGAGGAAGGGGAAAGTCTGCGGTTGGAAGCCGCTACCAAGCAAAGGCTAGTGGAGACTGTAATAGGCTGAGGACACTAGTCCGTGTGTGACAATGTACGGTGTAGCGACGAGTTGCGTGTATCAGAGAGTCCAATAAATCCGGCCATCAATTCAAATCCCGTCAATAGTGACTTATACGTTGTGGCAATATTCATACCTGCATTTTAACTTTCGCTTTTCAAGAGAGGATAGTCCACATGCAAATCCTAAATGTATCATTCACTGAAGAATGGCTCGAGACATATGCATAAAAAGAAAGTGTTAGCAATACTTTAGCACACAATTTTCTCTTACATATTTTTATGTTCCTTGTCTAAAACTGTGCATCATTAACGCGTCAAATAAACCTAATTTCAAAATTTTGAATGGAATCAAGGCATAGCTCTTATATCGTAATCACGAAAATGTATGTAAATAATCACTTCTAAAATCTTAACATTTCAACGACGCCTTTAAGTACTTTATGATTATGATGCAAAGGTAAAGGTATCCCTGTAACAGGCCGTCAAGGCCCTTATGGTTGTGAGACGCTGAGGCTCCCACATTTTCTAGACAATCGGCTCAAAGATGGTGCTGAGTTTGTCAGCATTACGCGCCGGACGTCCTTTACCCCGCAGGAAATACTCATTCGGGTTAGAGGCTGAGTCGACCCCAGGACCACAGTGCGGCTGGAAGGATTAGTTAAATTTAAAAAAATTCACCTCATCTGGACTCGAATTCACGACCTTCCTTCCAGCTTGTAGCATAGTGGCTCAACTAACTACGCTACCGCATACCCCAATTATGATGTTAAAAAAGAATGTTTTCTGTATATATGTGTGCTTAAAAATAGATCAAAATCCTTTTATTCTAATATGAGAAGCAATAAATGTCTAGCAAAAATGATTAATTTGTTATCGACATGAACTAACTGCCTAGAAGACATGATCAATCTGTTATAACCATCAAGGAAAAGTCT
This sequence comes from Cryptotermes secundus, assembly GCF_002891405.2. Classification (NCBI taxonomy): domain Eukaryota; kingdom Metazoa; phylum Arthropoda; class Insecta; order Blattodea; family Kalotermitidae; genus Cryptotermes; species Cryptotermes secundus. The sequence continues at coordinate 439,253 of NW_019738874.1, forward strand.
TCGAGAACAAGTCCGTCTGCTACTGCCACAAGCGAAATGTCTGTCACATGTGATTCATCTGTTACAGCTATCAGAGAACTACAGAAGTCACTGAGCCTTAGATATGTCACCAAGTAAGAGTTCAAGGTCATATATTTGATGGTGTTGCTCGCATCACATAAATTCACATGACCGCCATATTGGTGCCACTGACGGCAGAGGCGAGAACAATGTGACCTCCAACGATCTAACATGGTGTACGATCTCCCGTCCTGGAGTCCAACAGAAATCTTGAGATGGTCAGTAGTTCCCGAAGCTAATATAATCTGGTCTACGGTCTACGTGACGTTATATCCCAAGAGATGACAATTTTCATTTTCATATCTACCGCTGTGAGAACCTCAAACCCTACATGATTCGTTAAAAGATGAATAATAAGCAACTAAACAAATAAGATTGTCTGAATTAATGCTTCCCAGTTGGCAGGTGTTACTTACCTTCAATTGATGCTTCCCAGCTGACAGGTGTTATTTGCTTTCAATTAATGCTACCAAGCTGACAGGTGTTATTTCCTTTCAATTAATGCTTCCCAGCTGGCAGGTGTTACTTGCCTTCAATTGATGCTTCCCAGCTGACAGGTGTTATTTGCTTTCAATTGATGCTTCCCAGCTGACAGGTGTTACTTGCTTTCAATTAATGCTTCCCAGCTGGTAGGTGTTATTTGCTATAAATTAATGCTTCCCAGCTGACAGGTGTTATTTGCTTTCAATTGATCCTTCCCAGCTGACAGGTGTTATTTGCTTTCAATTGATGGTTCCCAGCTGACAGGTGTTATTTGCTTTCAATTGATGCTTCCCAGCTGACAGGTGTTATTTGCTTTCAATTGATGGTTCCCAGCTGACAGGTGTTATTTGCTATAAATTAATGCTTCCCAACTGGCAGGTGTTATTTGCTTTCAATTGATCCTTCCCAGCTGACAGGTGTTATTTGTTTTAAATTGATGCTTCCCAGCTGACAGGTGTTATTTGCTTTCAATTGATGGTTCCCAGCTGACAGGTGTTATTTGCTTTCAATTAATGCTTCCCAGCTGACAGGTGTTATTTGCTTTCAATTAATGCTACCCAGCTGACATGTGTTATTTTCTTTCAATTAACGCTTCCCATCTAGCAAGAATTCTCTGCGTTCCCTTTCTTGTGGGTTGTTATACGACACATTTATGTCTAGAATCCGCAGCGTCAAACCACACGACAACTGATAAATGATGAATTGAAAATAGTATGGAAGAAAGTGATGGTGACCTGATTGATGTAATATCCTGGAACTTACCTAGGTGTTCCAACCGAGATTCGAACCGAGTAACTCCTGAATAAAGTCTGTATATTTGCCCCTCATTCTAGTGATCAAGATGTAGTTGAAGAAGGTGTAACATTGTGGCATGCCCACTGAAAGCCGGAATGGTTAGATGGTTAGTCAGAAGAGACGCCCTTTGCTAGGTAACGGCTCTGAAAACACGCTTCCACGGCAACCAAATACTTAAGCAACAATAGAAGAATTGTAAGCGGTGTTCTCTGTTGGGTCAGCTCCGACTTAATTTAACGAGATCAGAGGTAGAATCTGCAGGCAGCCAGTGTGGAGGCGCATTTGAATACTTCCACCGTAGCCCTGTGAGTTGTAGGAAGCGACGAAAAAGGAACCCAGTGCTTGGGGTTATAACTCGACAAACCCGTTCGTCGGGGATGTAAATACAGGAACCTGGCCCTCCAGGTTGGGGAAGCCTCGAATCTGAGACAGTAAAATATGGCCATTAATCCCGCGGAACTCCGACCTGGGAATGACTGCACTGACGAGGACCAACAACAATTGTAAACGACAGACCCGTCCTCTCGACAGAGAGATCGCCCCACATCAACAAGCCCGAAACTGTCTCACATTAATAAAATTTGTTATTGGGCCGTAGATGGCTAATTGACACCAAGACACACTGACCGATTGACGGTCGGTCATGACATAACTTTGAGTTTCTGAGTCTGCAACAATCAGTAAGTACTAGTCAGTGGTGAACAGACACAGCTAGGAGACAGACACGTGACCAGGCGCTGCAGCAATTAAGAGTTGCCGTGAGACAGTCGCCGGTCATTAAGGGCGTTGAACAGGGAGGCAGATTAATCTACGTCATTCAGAGCCGTTACTAAGCAACGCCTAGTGAAGACAAAGCAGACTGAGGAAATTTAGTGCGTGCTGTAGTGAATTGTGTAGTGTATGAATTAGCAATGGCGCTCTAGGTCACTGTGCGTAGTTACGAGTTTCAGGAGTCGAATAAATTCGATTACCAGTCCTAACCCCGTGTCTAGTCGCTTACCACGTGACAGTATTTTAGTAATAACTATTGAGAGAGAAATGTAATATATACATTTAAGTAAATTAGTTAGCCAAAAAGAGTCTTTTAATTATTCATGTCGCCTTTCATTCAATTGTAAGTTGTGGCTAACAAATTAATAATTAAGCAAATTAGTTATTCGTTACTATATATGATATCTACTAACATAGATTCTGACTCCAATACATTTTCCACACATAGCCTCAATTGTAACTGTTAACGTATAACTTGGCCCATATGGATTTTGTAGCTATATTTATAATGTATAGCCACCCCAGAGTTCATATGTTCAGCCGCAATAATTCAATGGTTACCGAAAGCTGAATAGATTTCGCGTGACTGCCACAGCATTGTACGAAAGCTGGTGGCACCCAACCGAAAACAAACTCCCTGTCCCCCTGTTGTCTATACGGGACCAATAATAAACGGTTATCCCATAAATCAGAATTACATGAACCTCGTAACGTTCAGAGGGAGAAGCATGGGTCGCGGCCTCCATATTAGGAACCCATAAAAATAACTGCTCATATATTATCTGGCACACAGACAAACCTGCCTAAAAACGTTGAATAGGAGCATTTACGAGTAAGCGAGAACTAGTTAAATTAACCCATTGTCTGAGAAGGAAAACAGGGGCATATAAATTAAAATTTATGTATCTGAACACAGAATTTTAACATGCAGGTCGATTTGATTGGAATGACAACAAATTAAAAAAAGAAATTTTGCTAAAATAATGATTCGACTTTTAGTTTTTCTTCCTGTGGGGATGATACCGAGTCCACTTGCTACGTTGGCCACTGATTGGCCTATTTTACCAACCCCGAGTGATAGATGATGAGTGTGGAACAGTCGGTTGAATGAGAATTGGTAGGGGAAACCGAAGTACTCGGAGAAAACCTACCCCAGTGCCACTTTGTCCACCATAAATCTCACATTACCTAGGCCTGAACCCGGACCGTCGCAGTGGGAAGCCGGTGACTAACCGCTTGAGCTGTTGCAGGGCCCGGGTTCGACTTACAGTTATTTCAGTTGTAAGGACTGGTGTACTTGTACACGTGAAGCCTGGTGCAGCGACTCTAACAGATATGGCGGTGTGGAAACTTCTGGCTTCGCTCATACACACGTAATCATTTGGGTTTTAGTATCATTATCAACATCTATTTATATTTATTTACTAAAAAATGTTCTTTTCTAATATTTAATTCTTTTAATATTCGATTTTTATAATTCAAGGCGGAGTCGACGTAAAACATGACTCGACTTCATAATTCTTATAAAATTTATTTTATAAAAGTAGGAGAACACAGAGAAGGGCAGAAGAAAAATCTCCAGAGAATGCATGGAACACGTGTTCCTACACAGTGTACGACTCAGAAACCGTAAGGAAAAGGAGAAAGTGGAAAATTACAGGAAGAAATGGAAAGAGTCATAAACGAGGCCGGAATATGCTAATGAATAAATAATAATAATAAGAAGAGCAGATTGACTTGATTCCCAGATTCGTAAATTTGTATAAATTTTGTGTGACACTGATGGTGATCACATGATTTTTCTACTGCGGATATTCAAATATATACAAATAAACATACAGATCTGAATTCAATTTCGAAATCTACCGGAATGATGGCCTATATTAATACCATAAGGAATTGTTTTAATTGATATTGAATGTGGAGCACACGGTAGCGTAGTTAAGGCACTATACTACAAGCCGGAAAGTCGCGGGTTCGATTCCCGATGAGGGGGATTTTTTTTTTCCGTTTACCTAATCCTTACAGCCTCACTATGGCCCTGGGATCGACTCAGCCTCTAACAGAAATGAGTACCAGGAATATTCTTGAGGGGTAAAGGGCGGCCGCCTCATAAGGCTGACAACCTTACCTCCATCTGTAAGCAGATTGTCTAGAAAATGTGGGAGCCTCGACGTCTCACAACCCTATGGGCCTTCACGGCCTGTTACAGGGATAGCTTTACCTTTACCTTTTACCTTAGTTTGAATACATATATTTTATCCTGATGATGAGTATTATGGTCGAAACCTGTAAATTTAAGTATGATTGATAGTTTTCTTAACGACTTTGTTAGTAGATCACGTTTTATAATATTGAATAGTAGAATGATTAATGGTACAGGTTTTTTCGTACATAAGAGAACCGTATCAGCAGTTAAGAGGGTAGAGTTCGTTAGTGATAGGATATCATATATAATACTAAAAGGTCGCTGGTGTGATATCATTGTTATGAATGTTCACGCCCCAACAGAAGATAAAATTGATGATATGTGGTGTTCTGTATGGGTGTGAAACGTGGTCTCTGACGTTAAGGGAGGAACATAAACTGAGGGTATTGGAGAACAGGGTGTTGAGGAGAATATTTGGACCGAAGAGAGATGAAATCACAGGAGGTTGGAGAAAACTGCATAATGAGGAGCTTCATAACTTGTACTCTTCTCCAAGTATAATTAGAATGACTGAGTGAAGGAGGATGAGGTGGGCAGAGCATGTAGCACGAATGGGGGAGACGAGGAATGCGTATAGGGTATCGGTTGGGAAGGTTAGAAGGAAAGAGATCACTGGGAAGACCAAGGCCTAGGTGGGTAGTCAATATTAAAGTGAATCTTGGAGAGATAGGATGGGATGGGATGGGATGGATTGGATTGGATTGATCTGGCTCATGATAGGGACCAGTGGAGGGCTCTAGTGAAGACGGCAATGAACCTTCATGTTCCATAAAATGCTGGGAAATTTTTGAATAGCTGCAGAATTGGCGGCTCCTCCAGAACAGCTCAGCTCCGTAAGTAGGTATGAAAGGATGATTAATGAATGATGAACTGGAAAGTATTCTCAAGAAGGACTGAAGAAAACCACAAAGAATCTCAGTGACGATTGTCGGTAGAGGCGGTTGTTCGAACGAAGAAACCCCAGAATACAAACAAGAAGCGTTACTCCTCGAGACAGTTTACTCGGTGACACAACTGCGTCGAAAGATTTCGATGAGATGATAATGCTGTTTCTCGCGCAGCCGTAGAGCGCAGGTGATGTGGTTCAATAATGATAAAGCTTTATACCAGCTCGTGAATATAAAATAACACATTATATCCACAGGCAATATTAAAAATATTTCATGAAATGCATTTCTAAATCATATGTACTAACAATACTGTTTATTTAATAGGGAGACCGAGAAATTTGCATATTTTATTGTGGTTTAATCTTTTATTTAAGAACAGAAAACTTCGGTAACGTAGTTGGTTGAGGCACTATGCTACAAGCCGGAAGGTCTCGGGTTCAATTCACGATTAGGTAATTGGAATTTTCATTTGACCCAATCCTATCAGCCGCACTGTGATCCTGGGTTCGACTCAGTCTCTGACAGAAATGAGTAACAAGAATTTTCTTGGGGGGGGGGTAAAGGGCGGCCGGCACGTAAAGCTGACAACCTCACCGCCATCTGTGAGCCGATTGTCTAGAGAAAATATGGGAGCCTCGATGTCTCACAACCTTATGGGCCTTCACGGTCTGTTACAGGGATACCTTTACCTTTTGGAGCTGGTACAACCTAGTCGATGTAGCAGCTGGCTACGGGCTGGACGACAGATGTGTCAGAGTTCGAGTCCAGGCAGGGTTAAGAATTTTCTTTTCTCTACATCGTCCAGACCGGCTCTGGGGCCCATCCAATGGGTACCAAGGGCTCTTATTCCACAGGAAGTAAAGCGGAAGGGGAGTGAAGTTTACCGGTGTCCTCCAACTAGTGCCGAGGTCAAGAAAATATGGGCTTATACATCACTCCGTACAATTTCGTGGTGTAGTGCTTAGTGAGTTAAGCACAGGAGAAATTTACCTCTTTACAACGGATAAATTGTCCGTTATTCGGTCATAAACGTGGTCTGCAGTGTAGACTACACTGTAGACTCTACAGCCTTGAATAAGGGAAGGGAGGTTTGGCCGAGCCATAGCTCAAGCGGTTAATCGCTGGCTCCCCACCACGGCGGCCCGGGTTAGATCCCGGGTCTGGTCAAGTGGGATTTGTGGTGGACAAAGTGGCGTTGGGGCGGGTTTTCTCCGAGTACTTCGGTTTCCCCTGCCAATCTTCATTCCACCAAATTCTCGATTTTCATAATCACCCGGGGCAGGCTACAATAGGCCAATCAATGGCCGCAGTGCCAAGTGGACCCAGTAGGACTCCACCCCCCACTAAGCGAAAATTAAAAGGGATGGGAAGTGTAGTGACACTATTATGGAATATTGTACTAGAATATACGTTTTTCGTGATATTCTAACAGTATTGCACTTTATTTCTGAACTGTTTCAGCCTACGTTTAGAGAGCTTATCGTGAATACAATTTTGTATTGGTAGACAACTGTAAAATAATGACAAAATATTAATCAGGAGTACGGAAGTATTTTTAAAGAACAAGAAACCGCACATGTTGAGGATATCTGCATGAAATTGTGTGATTTTTTTTACGAACGCAAATACTGTGGAATGCAGTAATATAAAATTAATTGAAAATATTTGAGATTATATTGGGGCTGTGACGAGCGAGAGTTAAAAAATACCTGTTTTTTTTTTTGATTAAATGTTGGCCCCCTTTCCTGTATTAATGCACTGATTATGATCCACGGAACCGAAAAGGTTCTGGAACACAGTACAACATTTTTTATTGCTAGTTGGGTAAGACTAAATCCCTTGTACTGCGACCACTTCTGCCCTATTGTACCAGCCCCATATGAAAGGTGAGGGTGATTATGGAGCAATTGGTAAATGAAGATTTACAGGGGAAACCGAAGTACTCGGAGAAAACCTGCCCCAGCGCCACTTTGTCCACCACAAATGCCACTTGTCCAGAGCCGGGATCGAACCCGTACCGCCGCGGTGGGAAGCCAGCGACTAACCACTTCAGCTATGGCGCGGCCTATGTTGACAGTTGAGAAATAGAACATAAAGAAAATGAACTTAATTTAAAATCTTGTAAACAAAACCAAAAACATAACATATATTGTATGTGTTAATGACATAAATCGTTAATAATTTCTGAACTACGTGGTCAAGTGATTAGCAATAAGGCATCGTATTTTGAATGTCCTGGGTTAGAACCTCGACGGTTTATCAGTTCCTCCAGAATCTCACAGCTGTCATTATGAACAGTTATCCGTGTGGTCCGATGAAGGACAAGCGAAGCTTCTAATGATGTAAATACGTGAACGTAACAACGGATTTAGAACGACAGACACAATCAAGTAACGTACTGTCAAGTGAAGGGGGTACGCGTGACGAAATGACGGGTTCTAGTTCGGATGATTGGATTTCTTAGCACTTGGTTACACACACTTTCTTAATTATACTCAAAGTGCAGCGCTATAGGTGATTTACATACATTCCAGTTTGGCGTTGCACACGCACTAGGATTCTCAGTGTATACTAGTCGTCTCCTAGCAACGGATATTCACACAGAAACTAGCACTTCAAATCACTTCAAGTATTACACATAATTAAAGTCTTCCAATCACGCACCAAGTCTTCACACGACTGTCACTTAAACACTTACACACTCTCAAATACTCCCCAGTTCTACTTGGTCAGAGTCAGAGTCAGAGTCAGAGTCAGAGTCAGAGTCAGAGTCAGAGTCAGAGTCAGAGTCAGAGTTACTTTACAACTAGTGGCTTACTGCCAATCACTTCGTGTTGGCGTCAGGCCCCTTGAGAACCACGACCAGAGATTGTGTTTCCCAACTAAACTCTTGCGGTAATAGTCTTTATGTAACATCCTCTCTGACGGGAATTCTACTTGATTCCTCAAGTCCAAGTCCAAGTCACATTGCGACTGACGGTCAGTCAGTCAGTAAGTCTTGATGGGGCTCATGACCAGATATTTATTACTGTTTGGCATATACGGTCTTGTTTTTGTGGGGCTCCCTCTCTGACGAGAGGACGGGTCTCCCTTTTATATATGCTGCTGGTCCTTACCAGTGCAGTCTTTCTCGGGTCTGAGTCCCTTGGGACTCGCGACCATATTTTACTGACTCAGATTTGAGACTTCCCTTTTCGTCGCCTCCTACGACTCCCAGGGTCACGGTGGACTTATTCGACCCCGCCTCCACACGGCGGTTTGACGAATTATGAAGCCTTCGCACCGACCACACAGAAAATGGTCTCTCTATTGTTGGAACGTGTTTACCGAGCGATCGCATAGAAAAAGCCGCACTCCCATTGTTGCCTTGGGTGTATTCTGTCACGAGGTGTTTAATGGTCCGTTACCTAGCAACGCTCTGGCCATTCACGTTAAAATATAAAGTCTTAAATAATCTCCTCTTACACACAGGGCTATGTACACACATACTGATTTTTATTTACAGAAAAATCGCGTTCCTGTTAACAAGCAGGCTGTAACATATTCGACGGGCATTAACTGAGCAGGCTAGCATGGCGGTAGCGCTCTGAACCAGTATTCGAAGATTCGAGTCTCGACCGGTACATCCACTATCATGACTGAGTTTCTTCATGTTTATTCTCAGTATCATCATGAAAATTTTGGGATCATACCCTGATATGGCTACACCTACACCCTCCTAAATCTTGTATTAATCAACCGTTCTACCATTCTATACGATATGGCCTGAGATACTGAACGCATTGTAAAGCAAACCACACCCAAGACACAGACAGGCACCATTACGTATAATAACTCAAGAAGCTATTATCAAAATGAGCTATTCCTGGGCGTGATATATTACACCGTACATAGGTAAGATACTATATTGTATATTGTATTGAAGTTCGATAAACGCTCGTAAATTATGGCTCTTTGGCAATCCTATCAAGGGTAGGCCTACTGCTAACCTTACAGCCATTCATCTGTTTTTGCTACGACTCGTAATATCTTGCTACCGCAGGCCTCATCTTGGTACTTCGTGCTTTGCCACCAGGAGCGCTAGCTTATGAATGTTCTTACGTCTGCTTAGCTGCTAGATCACAGAGGAGAGTCATTATGAATTGCAGCACAGAATCAATAAAGAAACAGAAATGGAAGATATATAATTTATGTACATACACCTAAATTAGAAGATAAATGTCATGACTCCATTGGGGAGGGTCTTTAAGAAGCCGATAGTTGCTTAGCTACAAAACAAATTTCTCAGCAAGGCATGGAACCGAAAAAAGAAAAAAAAAACATTTGACCCACACCACATCTTCATATTATGACATGACACCTGAAGGTCGGTATAGTCCATAGCTAGGTAACGGCTCCGTAAACAATTTCCCGCTCGAAATTAACATGCATACAACAATAGAAGAACTGCCGTTTCTATGCAGCGGCTCTGTAAATAAGTTTCCGCAGCAACAGATACGTAAGCAAAAATAGAAGAATTCTTGGGAACGATGTTTCGCTATTCAGTCCGTGCTCTGCTGACTTAAGATGGATGCGACATGTTCGTTCGAAATATCCCGCGTAGAGGCGGGGTCGAATACCTCCACCGTAAGCCTGAGAGTTTTAGGAGGTGACGAAAAGGGAAGTCTTTTATCTGGGAGAGAAAAAAAATTTCACGAGTCCCACGGGACTCGGACCCGAGAATGACTGCGCTGGTGAGAGCCAGTAGCAATTGTAAACGACATACCCGCAACTGTCCGACAGTAATAAGGATCTGGTCGCAAGTCCTAGATTGGTGCTTTATTCCAAGACAGACTGGCCGACTGACCGTCGGTCGTAACATAAGACTCGAAACTCGACTCCTCCGAAACGTTCGTTGATTTTCAAGGGCCCACACGGCGTTATACCCCAGAAGACAGAAATCTTTATAAACATCAATGTGAGAACCTCAAATTCTACATTGTATTATTATAATTTAAATCTCATAACGAAATAAAAACGACGTAAAAATGTAATTTGAGATTTAGTTGGCACTTACACGTACACATGTTCCTCTGACAGTGACGTGCGTTCGTACATAGACTGAATGAATCTGCAGTTAAGAGGAATTTTTCATTCTGATCACATATTCTCGGATCAGTTCTCCCCAAAAAGATTGAAAACCATAAAACAAGTTATTCATCCTTTCGAGTGGAGAGGTGTGCTTCCCAATACACGGAAACTGCAGTATGAAGCAGGACTATATATCATAACTCTCTTTTGATTTTGAGCTCACTCGAGCTCTGTTTCAATGGAATACAAATGCTCCTCATTCAAATAATGAAATTTTTTTGCAGTGGGCACTGAAATCCGCAGACATGGAGGATGAAATTGGAGGAAGACTGAAAATAAGTTGCCTTCCGTCAGTTTGTTAGGGGACGGACAAGAATGGATGTACCGTGGCTTGTATGTGGTGCTACTTAGGGCGCGCCAGGGCTCAAGCTGTTAGTCGCTGGCTTCCCACCGCGGCGGCCCGGGTTCGATCCCGGGTCTGGTCAAGTGTGATTTGTGGTGGACAAATTGGCGCTGGGGCGGGTTTTTGTCGAGTACTTCGGTTTCCCCTGCCAATCTTCATTCCACCAAATTCTCCATCATCATAATCACCCGGGGCAGGTTACAAGAGGCCAATCAATGGCCACCGTGCCGAGTGGACCCAGTTGGACTCCACCTCCCACTAAGTGAATTAAAAAGGAAATGGAAAATGTGGTGCCACTTTGTCATTAATAACTACTGATGGTTAGAGATGGCTTCATCAATCGAATTGACGCTTATGGCATCTATCTCTCGTTCTTCTTCCTTGACGGATTATTCAGAAGTAATCTTGAAATTATGAATCTTATAGACAGTTAATGAGGTCATGTAGTAGCATAGTTGGTTGAGGCGCTATGCTACAAGTCGGAATGTCGCTGGTTCGTTTCCCTAATAAGGTCGTTGAATTTTTCAATTTACCTAATCCTTCCACCTGCACTATGTCCCTGGGTTCGACTTAACTTCTAACAGAAATAGGTACCAGGAATCTTCCTGGGGATAAAAGACGGCCGGCGCTTAAGGCTGACAACCTAACCGCCATCTGTGAGATGATTGTCTAGAAAATGTGGAAGCCTCGACGTCTCACAACGATGTGAGTCTCCATGGCCTCTTACAGCGATAGACTTACCCTTTTTATACTTGTATATAGACAGTCAGTAGGACTCCTTGGGCGGAAGATCAGCCCGTCGCAAGGCCGCTACATACACAGGACAAGGCAAACACTCAACGAAGGCAAGTAGACAGATATAACTTGTGTGGGATTCGAACCCACGATCCCAGTGTCTCAGCGAGCAGACTACTCGTGCCTTAGACCTCTCGGAAAATATGATCGGCAAGGATAGAATTAAGAGAAAAATAATTTAATGAATTTATATCATCCGATCGAAGATATAAATGTATGGAATTTTGATTATGTCCACTGTTTTGGATGAATATGAAACATTCTCAAAATATAAGGAGAGTTTATCGGATGGCATGGAAGTAAGTTAACGGGTTACTAGAATATGCACTAAAATATGTTAGAATTTTCTTTATTACTTCCTGAATTTGCAAAATTTTTTTCAAAATGTGGTACTCCACGTTCAATGAACAACACACAGCGCTGTGATACCGTTCCGTAAATTGACTGGCAGGTTTAAAACTGAACATTCCGTTTAGTAGGACATAATAATTTAGATTAGCTGAATGTTAGGCCACTATATACATTGAGAATACCTGAACTCAAAATCATGAGATTGTATCTGGTACTGTCACGTATTAAGACTCTTCTCAAACCGATTTCCTACTTTAATATTTTCGATTCCTGTTTTGTGGGACCATTTGTTGTGATGTTCGTATGCTTGTACGTGTATGAAGTAATGTGGAAGTCTAGTTTTGCAGCGTTACGTGTGAGGATAACCCTGATTCAGGAGGAAGTCAAGAGGCGATTGAACTCGGGTAATGCTTACTACCATTCAGTCCAGAACCTTTTGTCTTCTTGTCTGCTGTCCAAAAACATAAAAATTAGAATATAAGAAACTATAATTTTGCCTGTGGTTCTGTATGGGTGTGAAACCTGGTCTCTGACATTAAGGGAGGAACATAGACTGAGGGTGTTTGAGAACAGGGTGTTAAGGAAAATATGTGTACCGAAGAAGGAAGAAGTGACAGGAGGTTGGAGAAAACTGCATACTGAGGAGCTTCATAACTTGTACTCTTCTCCAAGTATAATTAGAATGATCAAGTCAATGAGGATGAGGTGGGCAGATCATGTAGAACGAATGGAGAGACGAGGAATGCGTATTGGATATTAGTGGGAAAGCCAGAAGGAAAGAGACCACAGGGAAGACCAAGGCGTAGGTGGGTGGACAATATTATAATGTATGGTATGGTATGGATTGGATAGATCTGGCTAAGGATAGGGACCAGTGGAGGGCTCTTGTGAACACGGTAATGAACCTTCGGGTTCCATAAAATGCTGGGAAATTCTTGAGTAGCTGCAGAATTGACGCTCCTCCGGAAGGGCTCAGCTCCATGAGTAAGTAAGTAAGTATGTGTGAAGATAACATTCTGCACTGCAGAACAGAATATGTCTGTTGTGAGAAAGTGTATTTATTGTGGAAATGATACGCAACTTCAAAGAATTGACCCTCAAATTTTAATGTGCATCTTTATTGACTGCATCCTGTTGTATATCCACGCAGAACTGCAAAACAGGAATAATATTCAACAGTAAGGAGGAAACATCCATACAAAGGAACACACACACAACCAAAGAGAAAGTAACTTCAAAAACAAACTCCGTGGCCTGTAGTCCGGGAGCGAACTATACCAACCGAGCGACCGCCGCTTGTCGCCGAAGTTACTGCCATCTTTAGCGGACAGAGGGTGTTAAGTGGTCAGTGCAACGTATTCCCACTGCCTTTAATCTCAGTTTTTCTTGACCGGAGCCGCTATTTGCTTCATTTAGCTCCTCAGTTATCCTTACGAGGCTGAGTGGACCCCGTTCCAGACCCACTACTTCTCATAAAATGTGGTAGGGCTGGGAATCGAACCCGGGACCCCTGGATCTGTAAGCAGGAACCTTGACCGCTAGACCACAGAGGCGGTCAAGTAACTTCATCACGATATTAAAAAAGGATATCAGGAAGAAATACATGTAGAACTAGCAACAACAATTGTAGCGAGTAATCACTCATAACATATAAAACAAACGTTAACAGAAAATTCCAGAAGACATCATTACCCTCTTGACGGAAACCGAAATCGACAAGACGTAGACATCAATTTTAAATAATTTTAACCCTGAGGATTCATTATAATCTCAAAAACAGCAGCATGTGTTATAACGAGATATAAAAATCAACAGATGTTTAAAATAATACTAAAATGCATCCATATTAGAGCATTTCAGTAACAAGCACGTATTTGAGAAACTGGCTGATTATGATCCAAACAAGGATCGAAACATATACCAGATCCTAAATCAATGTTAGTACAGTGATATTAGATTGATTCTGCTTGAATTTTTTTTTGTGTGTTGACGGCCAAAAAAACTACGTTAATATTCATGATGCTCTTTCGAGGGATTTTGTAATGAATTCGGCCGCCCTGTGTTCCTAAAGGAGAACTTGAAGTCTGATCGCTATGGTGCGGCACTGTTGGTGGCCTACACATCTAGGAGTCGCAGCTTGAGTGTCTGGGAAATCAATTATTAATTTCAGACGCTGAACGCAGAAAACAAGGAGTAATTGGAGAATAATAATAAGAAAAATAACCAGAGGACGAAGGAACCAGAGGAGGGAAGTTGAAGAATATAAAATTATAATATACAGGATGTCCCAGGAGGAATGTGGCAGACTTCTGGAGGGTGTTCCTTATGTTAAAGTATGCCGATATAACCCAAAACACCTATGTCAAAAGTTGAACGGTTATGGAGATAATGGCCAGAGAAGTGTGAAACTTTGACAGGTGTTACACACATGTTGATTACCAAATACATATTAAAACTGGCAGGAATATGTAGTTTCTGTAATGTTAATAATGTACGTAACAACAAAGTAACTTGTGAGTGACATGAAGCCATTAAATGGAACTACAAAAAACTCGCACGCCGTGTCAAATTTGTCGTTAAGATTTCCAAGCACTATAAATGACACATGAATGGCAAGCGCTGACGTAACATTGGTGACTGCGCGTTCTGGTATGCGAGTGTATGAGGCTAACGTGAGCTACCATCACCACACTCAAGGACAAACACAGATAAGAGTAGCCAGCTGACAGGTACAGTGCGCGGACCCGCCAGAAGACCGCACTTTTCTCGGGCCATTATCTCCGTAACCGTTCAACTTTGGACATAGGTGTTTTGGGTTATATCGGCATACTTTAACATAAGCAACACCCTCCCGAAGTCTGGCACATTCCTCCTGGGACGCCCTGTATACAGAGGACTACAATAATAAGGAGTCGAAAAATATGGGGAAAGAGAAGATAAAGTCTCAGAGAGAAGAAGACTGCAGAGATGATGATAAAGGGAGAAGAGAAGAGGTCGCAGAAGGAACGGGAAAAGTTTTAGGTTAGGTACGTGGGCCAGTGACTGAATGGACAACCAGGAGTAACCAAGGATTGGGAGATTTATACAAAGCCTTTGTTGTAGTAGTGGATATCAGAAGGAGAAATGCGGAAGGGTTGGATCATATTACACGGACGTAAGAGTGGTGACTAATAATTTCTTTAAAAAATAAGATCATAAATAGAAGAAAAATGAGAAGATCCAGACTGAGATGGCTGGAAGATATAGAGAATGAACCACGAGAAATGAATGTGAAGGAGGCAGGAAGCAAATAACAGAGACAAAGGAGCATCAATTACAAAGTAGGCCACGGTTTTTGGAGGACAGTAAAGCCAAGCTAAAGACAAAGTTATCCATGGGATTAATTACTTAAACACCACGCCATAAAGACGTATGCAGGGTTGGAGGTATACCTTTACTCTTTTCAACTTCGACGCTGGATGGAAGTGAGTGGTCAGTTTCACGTTCCCGCCGCTTTACCCCAAAGAAAGAGCCTTCGGTACTCATTGGATAGGCGACTGCGTGGGCCCGAGACCCAGTCTGAAGTTTATGGAGAAGTGAAAAATCTCTTTGATCTACCAGGAATCGTACCCAGACTCCTGTCATGTCCTGTCCTTAGCCTGGTCGCTATACCGACTGAGCCATCCAGGCCCCTACTGTCGTCTAAAAGCTTCTTTATTTTTAATGGAATTGTGAGGGACACATGTATGTTTTAGTGATGATTTATGTGTTCCTGTCTTATTCATTTGTTCTTCTTGTTAATACATACTTGGGCTATCTAGAAAACTGAAATTAACGACCGTGGGGATTCTTTGCGCTGACCACGCGACACCCTCTATCCGCTCAAGTTGGCACTAACTTCACCGACAAGCGGCGGTCGCTCGGTCGGTATAGTTCGCTTGCGGACTAAAACAACGGAGTTTGTTTTTGTTTTGGACCATGTATGGCCAAGGAATAAGTGCCATAGAGCAGTGTTCTAAACCTTTGTCGGACCGCGGCCCGGTAAATTCTTTTTTCTATAAGACGAGGATCCGGTAACGGGCCACGGTCCGGCGGTTGAGAAACACAACCATAGAGGATCGCAGCATACAAATTGCCATAGTTTACGCTGTAGGGCCCACGCATTCTCAAGTTATATGTAGAAGTATTTCGAAATATGTTACTTCTGGCAGAATATGAAATTGTATTCTTCAGAAGGGCGAAACTTCTATCGTGTGAGCTGAATTGGGAGGCACCCACGACTTTGGTTCGCATTGTTACAAAAAGAAAAAAAAAGCGAAAGCTCGTTCTCTTGCAAAAGCCACAGAAGGGGCCATTACAGAGAACAAGCAGAGGAGAACAATAAATTTAGATTTTGTAACTGCCAGCTCCGGCCGTGACCTTTTGCTGTAAAATTATTTTTCCGTGACCGTGGGAGAGAAGTACGAATTACAACTCTCAGGTCAGAATAGCACGTACGGCACTAAATTTTAATATCCTTTTACGCTTATTAGTGACCTGTATGCACATAGTTTTCTGTATATATAGATCAATAGAAATAATGTATAGTACGGTCATATTCTGAAGAAGTTACTGCGCTAATCCTCAGGTAGAGTCAAGAGCCCGCAGAGTTGCAGGATATCCGATGAATGATGAATTTATAAGAGTTTGTATGGAAGCGAACGTGACCAGATCGAGGTATTACTCGTATAAAGGATCTTGCTCGAAGGAACTGGGGTAAAAATCCTCACTTAGTGTAGCCTTGACCGCCTCTGTGGTCTAGTGATCAGAGTTCCTGGCTACAGATCCAGAGGTCCAGGTTCGATTTGCGGCGCTACCAGATTTTCTGTGAAGTAGTGGCTCTGAAACGGGGATCACTCAGCCTTGTGAGGATAATCGAGAAGCTGTTTCAAGGAAATAGCGACTCTGGTGTAGAATACCGAGATTAACGGCGGTGGGGTTCCGTTGCGCTGACCGCGCGACACCCTGTCTCTAAAGTTGGCACTAACTTCGCCGACAAGCGGCGGTTTCTTGGTCGGTATAGTTCGCTTGCGGACTACAGGCCACGAAGTTTGTTTTTTATTTCATGTCTGTCTGATTTAATATAAAAGAAAATATAAAATTATGGTGTCATGTCCGTGCAAGTGGATAATATCAGCATTTTTCTTACGAGGTCAGTTACAATATTAGCTTGAACACTTATGTTTAAGTCATTTACAAGCGTCATTTACAATTTACAAACCGAGATTAACGGCCGTGGGGATCCGTTGCGCTGACCACGGGACACCCTCTATCCACTAAAGTTGGCACTAACTTCGCCGACAAGCGGCGGTCGCTCGGTCGGTATAGTTCGCTTGCGGACTAAAACCACGGAGTTTTGTTTTGTTTGTATTGCGCTAATCCTGACGTAGAATCCAGAGGTCACCAAATTGCAGGATATCTGATGAATGATGAATTTATAAAAGTTTGTGTGGAAGTAGACGTGACCAGATCGAGGTATTATACAGGATCTTGCTCGGAGGAACTGAAGGAAAACAATAATCTTCACTTATGATAGCCTATTTCCTGACTGAGATTCAAACAAAGTACATCCAAAATCCAAGTCTGCAGCGTTAACTTATTTGTTTCTTAACTTATTCTGCGACCCTGAAGATGGAGGGTGTGCCTTCCCCCGAAATGTCAATGAACTTTTTCCGAATTACATGACTTCACATGCAGGAATCCTCTAATCTTTATAGTCGCCTTGTTTCTAATTAGATATTTTAATGACCTAATGTCAGCACATAATTCTTACGTCACAAACAACATATCGAACTGTGTGAACCCATTAATTATGATGAAGTGAAGACAAAACGCATGTCTTTCTCAGAAACTAACTCTGTAACACGATAGGTATTGTATTGTTCTGTTAAGAAACTGTGTATTCTTATCGCGAAAGGCCCGCTTTTATAAATATTAGCGAGAGAATAATATGAATGCTTCTGAACAATGAAAGTAATTTTAGACTTGATGTTCAACTAATGAATCTTCATTAACTATTACTTGATGACTTAAATTAGTCTTCCTTTAGAAAGGCAATTCCCTGTTTACAACACAATGTAATTTTACTTACATCTAGTAAAATTATACTTGTCAGTTCGAGTTTGTTCTGTGATAATCTGAAAAATGTATTGTCCTTTCCCTACTGATTCTCATTTTAAACATCAACTCCTCTATTATTATAACGTATGTATGTAATAGTTCAGGTTTTATGATAAGACTGTGCATGTGTGGGGGCACGCGGAAGCGTAGTGGTTAAGGCACTATGCTACAAGTCGGAAGGTCGCGGGTTCAAATACCGATGAGGTCATTGGATTTTTTCAATTGACCTAACCTTCCGACCGCACTATGGCCCTGGGGTTTACTCAGCCTCTAATAGACATGAGTGCCAAGAATTAAATAAATAATTTTCCTGGAGAGTAAAGCGCGGCCGGCGCGTAAGGCTGACAACCTTAGCGCAATCTTTGGGCCGATTGTCTAGATAATGTGGGACCCTCAACGTCTCACAACCCTATGGGCCTCCACGGCCTGTTACAGGGATAGCTTTACTTTACTTTTACTTTTTTACTGTGTATGTGTGTATTATGTTACTAATAATACATGTAGTAGATGGCAGCTCTGTGTTCGGAACGGTGCCAGCTGGACGATAAAATTAAAAGCCCACACATTTGGGACATGTTTTTACCATTGAATTACGAAAATATCCCTGGGTAGATGACTGGAGAGCTGCAAAGAAAAAAGTTCTTACACTCAACCACTCTCAAGGGAAAGACAGACCGGTAGAAGTTGCCCTTACTTATTGTCAAGGGTCACTGCTGAAGTGAAATTGCAAAACTTTCGGTTGTTGTCGCTCCTGCCGCTGCTTTTAGCTCCTGATGGAGGAAGAGAGAGTCTCTCGGATCTTCTCAGCTGTAATAATGCATCAGATCTTAGCCCCACGTCCCTCTGACAGTGGCAAACAGAGTGTAATTTTGATTGAACATTTATAACGGACCTGTGAGTACAATTACAACGTCCAAAGAAATGTTTCTTTAATCAGAGCACAATACAGTTTGGGTGAATCGTGTGTTGAACAGTACTACATATCTCCTGGGCTATAACGGAGTGTAGTCGGTTAAATGTCAAAAGACGTTTCGCATTAATATATCGCCTTTATCTTCAGGGTTGATTAAGCCGAGCTCGGCTTAGCCGACGTTGAAGAGAGTGCTCTTCATAACTGCTGATGTGTGAACCTCAAACTCTACGAGTTATACATTATTTACCTACGTTGAATCAGCAGAATTTATGTGCATCGGACAAAGTAAATTGAAGATCATATTTGGTGAAATTGAGAGGGTTGTGTAAAAAGTTCTTGTGTCCTTTTTCAAAATATCATCAGAAATTCTCTTGCAATTATTAAAGAAAACCCATGAAGTACACATTCAGAACAGTCGGTGTTCAAGTCCAGGATGGAATTTGACCCCGATAAATACAAGCCGTCTTCGATTAACCGGAAGTGGAAAGTTTCTTTACCATTTTATATTTAAAGTCACGAGATAATTGAGGAGCTACTTGAATGGAAAATTAGCGGCTCCGGTCTAGAAAACTGAGATTAACGGCTGTGGGGATCGGTTGCGCTGACCACGCTACACCCTCTATCCGCAAAAGTTGGCACTAACTTCGCTGACAAGCGGCGGTCGCTCGGTCAGTATAGTTCGCTTGCGACTACAGGCCACGGAGTGTGGAGGTCAGTGACAGGTCATTAAGAATAATTTTAGACATATGCATATTTATGACCTAACATGATCTAAATTTCTTTGCTAATAAAAAACGCCGTTTAAATCTTGTGTGAATCGACGTTTCGGAGGAACGTATCGCCTCCATCTTCAGGGTAGAAAAATCCGCGAGCGAGAAACCAGCGTGAGAAGGTGGCTGCAGCCAAGGAATTCTTCATAGTCACCGCCGTGAAAACCTCAAACCTTATATTCTTTAGTGATCAATATGGATGAAATTCGGAATTTTCCAACAACTTTCAATAAGCCTATGATGTCGAATTCAGATAAAAATCTGTGAAGAAGTTTATGTGAAACATGGGAAAGTTCATTTATATATGACATTATGCGAAGTGGGCTTTTTTAGATATTTATATGGTCGAAGATTAGCACGAAAATTAATTGACTTTGAACAAAATCTATGGAAATATTTGCTCAATCCAGGTAAAAGCCTCTTTATGATCACATTGCGGCATATAGACCCGTTGTCAGGCAAGCACTGCCCAATAAGCAATTATTAGACAGCCATTACTGAGTAACGGCTTCCCAAAGAAACATGTTCCCATGGAAACAATTAAACTAAAACAATGAGAAATGGTGTTTTTACGCGGTCCGTGCCGAGTTGTTATAAGCAGGACAAGGCTAGAGTTTAATCAGTTGGAGTCAATCAGAAGTGTATGAGGTTGTTGCGAGATGACCGCCAGCCTGCGAGTTAGATGTGAGAGAATCGTCGGCCAGTAAGGAAGTGAAGACTGAATCCGTGGAAGCTAGGTTGAGGGAAGCCGTTACTAGGCGACAACCGGTGAAGATACAACAGACTGAGAAGTTTTAGTGTGCGCTGTAGTGAATCATAAAGTGTGTGAATTGGCTATAACGCTATAGTTACTTGTAGTTACGTTCTGTAATTGTTGAGAAATGCAATTGCCACTCCAAACACCGTCTATAATCATACTCAAACACGTTACAACATGAAAATTACCCTTTATTATGGATAAGTATAGCAGAAAATAGCCGGCCACTGTGATCGCGCTGTCTAAAGCATGAACTGTCTTCGCTCCCTCGGACGCTGGAATCGTCAGTTCGGTTCCCACGTAAGGCATGGATGTTTGTTGTGTGTATATGTTTATTCTGCGTTTGTGTTGTTCTGTGTTTATGTAGGTGTCTTGTGACGGGCTTATCACTCGTCCAAGGAGTCCTACCGTTTGTGAAAAATGATTACGGAAGTCAATAAGAGGCCTGGGCCCTGAGAGGGTTGGAAGAGTCATGGAAAAACAAAAATGGTTTAAAATATGTATTCCTTTTCGTTTATTTATAAAGAATGCCGGAAAGTCTTAATAAACCTATAATTCACACGATATATTATATCAAATCGGCATGATCACTAAACCATGAAGGGATGAAGAAGAAGAATAAGGAATGGATTAAGAGTGGAATTTAGAAACTGAAACTTTCTTCCCTACGGCTTTATTTCTACGGGAAATTTCGCCTTTTAGTAGTGTAGATAATGTTATGGGAAGTTACTGACGGAACGCATAGAAAGACGCCATCTCTTTCGCTTTTTATAACATAATTATGAATTGAGTTCAACCACAAACTTGTCTCGTATGTAGGTAACAGTGTTAAGAGAATTGTTCTCGGATTACGTATTTTACTTCATCCTAAGTATATTAGAAGGGAAATGGCTTCGAAAGCTTAACTCTTCTTTTGTGGTTATTCTAAATTTGCAGCTCTTCTCGTCCAGTAACACAAGCTACAACGTAATATTCAAATTGCTCAGCACTGTGCTATGTTTAAATGAATTATATTAAACAAAGAGAACAGAGATTAGATAACAGAAGGAATTGAATATAAATATTTGTCTTTCAAGCGTGCTTCATTATCAGTATTAAGACAGTAAGGGAGAAGAATTACTTCTTCTACGTGAGTTACTTATTGATGTCATAAGCGGGCACGTGGTACCATAGTTGGTTGAGGACCTATGCTACAAGTCGGAAGGTCGCAGGTTTGAATGCTGATGAGGTGGATTTTTTTTTAGTTGACCTAAACCTTCCAGCCGCACGGCCCTGGGGTCGAATTAACCTCTAACAGAAATGTGTACCAGGAATCTTCCTGGGGGTAAAGGGCGGCTGGAGCATAAGGCTGACAACGTTACCGCCATCTATGAGCGGATTGTCTAGACAAAATGTGGGGACCTCGACGTCTCACAAACTTATTTGCCTCCACGGCCTGTTACAGTGATAACTTTACTTTTACTTGAGTACGTAACCACAAATGGATTGATTGGTGAATGAATAATTTAAGGGATTTGGAAGTATGCTGCCCCTGTGTAAGCTACATAACTTTTCGGAATTACCTGGAATGACAGAGGAAAATCACGGTTAGACTCAGTCAAGATAACAAGTATAAGATTTGAGGGTTCTCACAGCTGTCGTTATGAAGAATTCTGTCTTCTGAGATATAACGCCGTGTAGTCCGTTGAAATTCAAAGGACGCCTCGGAGAGACATGTCGCCTCCATCATCACGATCGAAGAATTAGCTAAGCAGAATAGAACAGCGTGAAGCAGGCAGAAAGAAGTGTACGTCCTAGTTGATAGAATTCTTAAAAATATCTGCCATTTCGGCAGAGATTCAAACCCGCGGTTTGTCATTACGAATCTGGAGAGTTACCGCTGTGCTGACTCGCTAGATTGTTTCTTCTGAAAACAGACTTTTAACGAATAGATATCGTCTCATATACCTTAAAAAATAATCAGAAATTCATTAAGTCTGAGGATTTGTTTTCCTGAGCAGTATTATTAATTGAACTCATATTAAAATACAAATTTTGCTTCATATTTTTTCGTCCAACTGGAGGACTGAACGCTACAGACCCGTTCAGACATATTGAAGTTATCGATATGCAAATCAATTTTATTATTTTATATGAACAATAGGAAAGTCATTGATACTTGTTACTATATAGTATAGTTCGATGTTTTCGTTATGGTGGGAAATTTGATTATGGTTTTCTCGATAAATACCCCGAAGAAGAAGGCAGAATATTCCTCCGAAATATTTTTGTAACTATCACCAAATTGCGCGGCATTACAATCCCGATGGCGCCAATCCAAATCTAAATCTGTGTGTATATATATATATATATACGAGTAAATAACTCCAATTTATAGTTTCGTGAAGATCGTAAGACACGGTATATTTGAGCAAACCCCATCTCAGAATTACAGGGTTTTCGGACTTTGTCCATCGTCCGGTATTCTAAAAACTAGAATACACAAGTGGCAGTGAGACTTATTAATCCGTTGCCAGGATACGACTTGTGAAGACTGAGCACACTAGTGTGTGTAACAGTGAACTGCAAAGTGCGGAAATAGCGATAGCGCTATAATTACACGTAGTTACGAGTCGAATGTATAAGGTGACAATAAATCCAGTCATCCTATCGACATCCCATCTCATCTGTCACACACAGCCCCTGTAGCTGACAATATATATAGTTTTCAATTTAACATTGATTTCAGTAGGTTGTTCATGTAATTAGAATGTGACAAGCCAAGCGAATTGTGGCGTTCTGAAGGGTAGTTTTCAGTTTAGATACATAAGCCCATCCAAATGTTATATTCATGGTGCACCGTTACGTAATGAATGGCCGCGTGGTCTGAGCTGACGCCGTCACAATTTGTACCTACAGGGGTTCCTCTATTCCTCTCGATACCAACGTGAGTTTATTAGAGCATTTTAAAATGTTTCACAGTTCAAGTATTTGAGGATGACGATAACAAATCAAAACCAGATTCTGGAGGAAATTAAGAGGCGATTGAACTCGGGTAATGCTTGCTACCATTCAGTCCAGAACCTTTTGTCTTCTCGTCTGCTGTCCAAAAACATAAAAATTAGAATATACAAGACTATAATGTTGCCTGTAGTTCTGTATAGATGTGAAACTTGGTCTCTGGCATTAAGGGAGGAACATAGACTGAGGGTGTTTGAGAACAGGGTGTTGAGGAGAATATTCTGAACGAAGAGAGATTAAGTGACAGGAGGTTGGCGAAAACTGCATAATGAGGAGCTTCATAACTTGTACTCTTCTCCAAGTATAATTAGAATGATCAAGTCAAGGAGGATGAGGTGGGCAGATCATGTAGCACGAATGGGGGAGATGAGGAATGCGTATAGGATATTGGTGGGAAAGCCAGAAGGAAAGAGACCACTGGGAAGATTTAGACGTAGATGGATTGTTAATATTAAAATGGATCTTAGAGAAATATGGTGGGGTGGTATGGGCTAGATTAACCTGTCTCAGGATAGGGACCAGTGGAGGTCTATTGTGAACACGGTAATGAACTTTTGGGTTCCATAAAATGCTGAAAAATCTTGAGTAACTGAGCGACTGGCGGATTCTCGTGATGGACTCGACTCCGTGAAACTCTTACTCTAAGAGAAGAGGCATGTTTCTATAAAATTTATCTATACTAGGTGGTATATATGGGCTCATGAACGTGTACCAGCTTTTGTTCTCACTCCAAGCCTTTCGTCGTTCCTTTTCTTTCCTCATCCCCCCCCCCCCCACCCCACTCCCCTCTCACACCTCCTGCTCCTCTCTTCTCTCTTTACTCTTTCATACTCNTATTTCCTTTATGAAGCTGAATCTCCTCTATTATATTGAAGATTCTTTATGGCTGTATCATATTTATTATATTCTTTTGTTGAGTTCAGGGCTGACAAAAGCGGCTTTCTGTGTTTGTGTAGTTTCGCTCTCAGAAGATAAGCCATTTCTTTAGTCTTTTGTTTTAGAACGAACCATTGGGGTGAGCCCGAAGGAGCTGCGAACAGCCTGCCTTCAATTAGTTTCCTCAGAGGAGATCGGTAATTTATTTATTAACCATTACACTACATTGTGTATCATTGTTCTACTGGGATAGAAAAGAAACCATATCTTCCAGAAGTGCATTCTATCTTCATACACGCCTCTGTGGCTGATGAAACGCGGACGCGAAAAGTCACGTGTGATTTATATACAACCGTTCTCTCTTAGCAGTTTTGTTTAATTTTGAAATGTTAAAAAATTTCAGAAATTTGATGTTCTCACGACTCTCAATATGAAGATTATTGTCTTGCAGATTAAGGTGCCGTATAGTCTGGTAGATTGCTACTGACATTTTGGAGGAATATGATGTTTCCATCTTCAGAACAAAAAAATCCGAGTCTGAGACACTGCCAGTCATTGTAACTTGGTGTCGAGCCCATTTTGGAGCTCATTTTAAATTCGAAGAATTTTTATCGTTACCATTCAGCTGTCACGGGGCCTCCTTTCAGAGAAGAGAATGGATGTGACCTTCTTCAAAACTTCAGTCTTTGTCAAATACATACATATTTGTTAGTTATGGGTACTTCAGCACATTGTGACGTATAGACTTGTTGCTAAGCAGTTACTTTGTAAACAGCGGCCGTTTCTGGGCAACGGCTCTGTAAAGAATTTCCCGCCACCTCTAATACGCACGCAACAATAGAACTGTTTTCTGTGTGGTCCGTACCGAGATGTTATAACCGGAAATCTTAAAGTTGGTGCCGTTGAGCTGTGACTTGTGTTATATTCAACGGACAATACAGATCTAAGCACAGAAGCGGAAGAATCTCCATTGTTAGAAAACTTTACCAGGAAACGTCTAGCAAGAAAAACTGCAGAAGAATAGCCATTCTTAGAAGCCGTCACCAGAAAACGTGTAATAACAGACCGAGGACACTAGCTTGTGCTGGAGTGATTTGTAAAGTGTAGAAATCGGCGATAGTGTTCTTGTTATTTGTAGTTATGGCCTGCTAGTGGTCAATAAACCCAATTATCCAAAACTCCGTTTGTAGTCACACACATGCTACGTCATAATATTTATATTTGTCTGTTACACTTTATAGTATTTACTACGTAAACAGATCCTCTGTCAGTCCATGCTTTATAAAGCAGATTATGCATTATCTCACGTAGCTGGTTTTATAACTGCAACTTGGTCACTTGGACGGCAGAAAACTTGACCGCCGCTAAGTTGACTACTCTGATATGCTCCTGTCTGGCTTCACCTTCTTCCATTTTAGGAACATTCGCTTTTTCGTGATTCTGAATAACTTCTGTGTGCTTTCTGCATAATTTTGTGATAAAGTCACACGCGTATGGAATTTTGAAAACCGCATGCAAATCACAGATCGGTGTGTGCCTTGGAAAATTGCCAGTGGAACGGAAGGGGCTGTAGAAGTGTAAGTTGAGTGTTGAAAAACAATTTCATGGATATACACGTATGAAAATGTAGAACGGGGACTGAGGACGCTGAACGAAGCAGTAGGAGTGAGGAAAACAAAGCGATAATATTAGCCCTTTAAATAACTGTCTCAAAGTGTAGAGGGAATAGTAGAAAGGATTTTTCTGATCAGTGACGGAGCTTCCGCGTTCGCCCTGCTAACAATTCGAAAGGTAAAGTACACGTAAAAATGTCATGTCCTTCGTTCAGTGGTACCGGAAATGTTGGAGAAGCGATTTTGTACACTGACACGTAACTCTACACTGCCTACATTTTCATGACTTTACCGCGTCTTGAGGTTTGGCTATCATTTTTGAAAATATAATGATCCGCCACTGGTTCTGAGTGTAACAGAAACAGGCAGAAAGCTGGAAAACATAGTAAAGAAAGGGCGATGCTTTAAAAAACTGGCAACTTTACCAATGCACTTTTTGTCCCATCGCAGAAGGCTGTAATCTTAAATTTAAAATTTTGTTGGGTAAGCAAACAATCTATTTCAAACCTGGAAGTAAACATTTTACTCTGTTATAGACCAATGAAAACTTTACTTTACATGAATTTCGAGATTTTCAACATTTCCAAAACACGATTATATCTATGAAGGGTGCCGTCTTCTGTGATGTGGTGCCGTGTAGATCTTATGTGAACCGACGTTTCGGAAATGAACGTCGGTTCACACAAGTTCTACACGGCGCCACATCGCCGAGGGCGGCGTTCTTCAAAATATTTGTAAAGTTACATGTACGGAGTTTTCCTGTTATGAAATACAGTTTCGAATCCTCATAGAATTTCGTTATTTCTGCTGTGGTCTTGAAGAGTGCTCTCAACCTTTCTTCGCAAGAATCTCTTCCTTCCATCTCTTAGTCTATTTTTGTCATGCTGTCGAAAATCGGATACTCCTGAGTAAAATACAATAGAAAACCGGATATTCCTTAGGGAGGCCATCGATCTGGCTTGTTTGAAAGCCTGCATCTCCTGGCGGTGTCTTCCTGATTAATGGAACACTGGGATGAAAGAATTCCCTGCACGCAGAAGGTCATCAGTGTCCCGTGTTCTATTCGCTACAACATATATCGAGGGAACTGCTTCAAAGCGGTGACATCTATCAATAAAGAAAGGAATTACATATGGCCACCGTGACGTTAAGGATAGGTATAAAAAAAGTAAATATATCTCTGTAACAGGCCGTGGAGGCCCATAGGGCTGTGAGATGTTGAGGTTCCCACTTTTTCTATACAATCTGCTCACAGATGGCGGTAAGGTTGTCAGCCTTTCGCTGCGGCCGCCCTTTACCCCAAGAATATTCCTGGTACTCATTTCTGTTAGAGGCTGAGTCGACCTCAGGGCCATATTGCGGCTGGAAGGATTAGGTAAACTGAAAAAAATATCCACCTTATCGGGATTTCATCCCGCGACATTCCGGCTTGTGGTATAATGCCTCAACCAAATACATTTTTCTTTCATAACAACATCACTGGAATCTACAGCAGAATAACATAGGCCTCCCGAGTATAGCATAGGCAGCAAGTTAAGAGTACAACTACCACATGCAGCCGCCGAACAAGTTCGCCCCAGCGGCAAAGTTCTAGGATCATCTGCTGGAGGTATTCATTTCGAATTTCGGTAGGGACATCGGCTACCTTGAATGTTTTTCCTGGTTTCTTTCAGCCATCCAGGTAAATGTCGGGGTACTATTTCGATTATTTTCCTACTGCTTTATTAAAAATCGCTTCTAATCCATAATTTATCAGTCACATTGAATTCGAGGTTATAAAATCCATATATGAAGGGGGGGGGGTTGAAAAACTATACTACAAGATGGAAAATCGCGGGTTCCATTCCCGATGAGGTTATTTACCTAATCCTTCCAGCGGCAATATGGTCCTGGGTTCGACTCAGCCTCTAACAGAAATGAGTACCAGGGATCTTCCTGGGGATAAAGGACGGCCGGAGCGTAAAGCCGATTGTCTAGAAAATGTGGGAGCCTCGACGA
>NW_019738874.1:467448-502341 GCF_002891405.2 Cryptotermes secundus
AAGAAGACGTAAGAAGATGCTGGATGACCTTGGGAACAGAAGAGGATATTCTCATTTGAAGGAGAAAGCTCTAGATCGCATTAAGTGGAGGAATTATTTTGGAAGAGACTGTGGACCTGTCGTCTTCACAGATTACTGATGATGATATATTTTTATATTGAGAAATGTAATAGCGAGTTTATTATTAAAATTAAATTTTAAATTGTATATATAAAATTGTATAATATTAAGAATTTTTATAAAACTATTGTAAAAAACATATGTGCTATCACCCAAGCCCCGTTGTAGCATCTGGTTCGCATGGCACAGCGTTAATTCTGGGGACTATTTGGCCTTGTCATGTACTCCATGCAAAAGTTCAGGTTATTCATTCTTTCGGACGTGTGGTTCCCAAGGACCGATGCACTGACACAGTGTCTTTTGTCCTTACTATTGTACTAAGCTTGTGTGAGATTTTCGTTAAGTGTTTCTCTCAGCGTTTTGTTATTAAGCTGTGATCTCAAAGACGTTAATTTGTAGTTATAATTTTCTATAAATTCTATAAATTTAAAATTAGTACTTTGTTAGGCGATATAAAAGATAATTTATTATCAAATAAAAATAAAATATAACAAAAAAGTGTAATACTCGAATAAAAATTTAAAATAAAACAAAAATGTATACAGTGAGCAACAAACGTTTGTTGACTTGTATTCATGAGGTTCCTAGTTCGAATCATGACCGAGACGCAGACTATCTAGTCTGAGGTTTTACGTGGTTTTTCTGAGTCACTACAAACAGGATCTATGTTGTACATTGAAATAAGTCAATATGGCTTCCTTCCACAACCTCTCCTATTCAGCATTCATAAATCTACCTTGACATATGACGTTATATAATCTGAGCTATTGACAGCATCGTTAAATAAGCAATAAATAGAACTCAAATAAGAGGATTAGGGTAATGTTAACACAGGCCCTCATACGGACGTCAGTTTCGAATTTACTTTCTTGACGTCTATGAAGAAAGAAAAAAAAAAAGAGAGAAAACGGTCAAGAATATTAAGAAATAAATTCAATGTTCTTTGCTCTCTGGTCTTATTTCTCATTCGACATTGGCCAGCAAAGTAGCGAGTTTATCGAACCCTGTGTAAACGACATCGTACTTAAGCATATAAGAAATATTGACTTTTCAGGATTTATAAAACGGTCATGTTTCACTGTTGCAACAAACTGTCTAGTAAAATCTCTTCCATGGGCACGAGAAAGAAATTCGAAGCGTTCCCTCACAGCCTATCCACTCAGGAGGCCATATTTCGAAGGCGAACCCTTCAGGCCACTGTTGGGCTGGTGGACGAGGAGATGTCGCTTGGTAACCCGAGGTCACTGATTAAAGGCGCTCGAGTAAATAAGAATTTAGGGGTTGTCTTCAGTGTAAGCCTCCAGTTCGCTAAGAGTAAATATCCAAACGTGCTTCTCTCTCTCTCTCCCCCCCCCCAGCCCTCTTCACTCCGCAGTTTATTCCTCTCATGCATCGCACGCTTTGCTACCGGTGTTTTTATTGTTATTGCTGTCAGTTTATTTTCTTGGATAGCCTTCCTTAAATATCTTCCTGCCTTGGTCGTCTCTAAACAACCTCCACACGTGGTACAGCAAGACAGATAACCTGGGACGAACATGAAGCACTAAAAACATTTGGCAATTTGTAAGATTTGAGGTTTTCAGAGGCGGTGACTATGAAGAAAGCCGTCTTCTGGGATGTGGCGCCGTGTAGATCTTGTGTTGACGTATCGTCCCCATCCTCAGGGTAGAAGAAAAATCCGCGAGCTAGGAATCAGCGTGCTGGACAAGGCATGTAACACGAATAGGGAAGACGAGGAATGCATATAGGATATTGGTGGGAAAGCCAGTGGGAAAAGACCACTGGGAAGACCAAGACGTAGGTGGGTTGACAATATTAAAATGGTTCTTAGAGAGAGAGAATGGATTGGATTGATCTGGCTCAGGATAGGGACCAATGATGGGCTCTTGTGAACACGGTAATGAACCTTCGGGTTCCATAAAATGCTGGTAAATTCTTGAGCAGCTGCAGAATTTGCGGCTCCTCAAGAAGGGCTAAGTTGCATGAGTAAGTAAGTAAGTAAGTAGGTCTGGTAGAAGTTCCATCGTCGTTTCGGAGGAATGTAGTGCTTTCATCTTTAGGGTCCAAGAGTAAGCCAAGCAACCAACAACACGTAAGAAGCAAGAAAAACTCTGATTTCTGCTGGTCCTCGGAAACGTCGGAAGATTTCTAATGGCCCAGATGGCATTACATCAAAGGGTAAAGTAAATTTAAAGATTATAGCAGTAATGAGATTCATTCGATAATTTCTTAACTGGGTGGGTGTGAAACATGGATTTACGACCTATTGAGAAAACCTAGCCCAAATTAGCGGTAAATGAAAGCCAACTTCATGACGAGGTACTTGGACATAGAGACTGTGAGGCAACGGGAGACTAGAGACAATTGCATAATGAGGCATCCTTGCTTTGATGGGATGATTAAATTAAGAAGCTGTGATATACGTGAAATGAATCACGCAGAGTCAAGAGAGAAATACATGCAAGTTTCAAGAAGTACTGTTGTATGATAAGTGACACTGTATCGTTCGGTGGAAGTTTACATATGTTTCGGCGGAGTGTGCTGCCTCCATCTTCAGGATTAAATTATAGTGTCCTGAAGAAGGAGCTGCGTTTCTCCGAAACTTTCGGTAAATTTCTACTAGACTACATACAAGAAGAAAAAGAATTTTTTTAAAAATTCGCTAGGAGCTCATCTCATATAAAAGTATTCGGTTGAAAATCCAGGGGAAAGTAAAATATTTGGGGAACTTGAGCTTAAGTGCGAGAGTTGTATTAAAATGAATCGTAGAGAAATGGAATACATCTAATATTTATTATAGTACAGCGTAATGGATCCATCTGCATGTCAAATGCTTAACCATTTAAAGCCCAGTGGTCACTATATATACCACCATCTTCAACACATTAAGACTCCGAATTCTGCCCATAGAATATTTTTGTGTGTTTCGTGTGGTTCTCACAATAAACTGAGCTATTTCCCTAAATAGCATTAATCGCTCGATCTTTGTAGCGGAGACATAATGTGTTTCCTGTGAGGTACGAATTTCTGCATATTATTTTGTAGAAACTAAATCTTTAAACCTCACTGGTTACGATATTGCCACTCTGCTGGCGAGGGACGGCAAAAAAATTACCCGACCTGATTCAGTCTTTAGAGGATTAAATTTTAAAATTATCCTGTTTTTATATAAATGATTAATAATTTAAATGACTTACTTATTAACAAAATTAGAAGACAGTATTGGCAGATGTGCAAGTTACTTGGCGCACAACGCTGTAGCCGTTAGTGTTAAATGAACTGTGGACATTGTTATGAAACCATTTTCGCTATACACATGTCTGCTGATAATTGATATGAGCTTGGTTGAAAATGTAAACGGGAGACTTATGTAATTCTGTAAATAAGCATCCTGTTGTAAGCCACATTAAAACGTCTATGTATAATACAGTCCATCAATAATGCAACAAATTGTTCCTTTTTCTTCCACTTATACTTTTAACACAACATGTTTCGGCCTTTTCGCTTATTGGGGAGTGGAGTCCAACTGGTTTCACTCGGCACGGCAGCCACTGATTGGCCTATTGTAGCCTGCCCCGGGTGATTATGATGATGGAGAATTTGGTGGAATGAAAATTGGCAGGGGAGACCGAAGTACTGGGAGAAAACCCGCCCCAGCGCCTCTTTGTCCACCACAAATCCCACTTGACCAGACCCGGGATCGAACCCTGGCCGCCACGATGGGAAGCCAGCGACTAACGGCTTGAACCATGGCGTGGCCATCTTCAAGTGTTTTAATATATTAAAACTGCTACACTGGATTAATATGAGCTAAATCACACGCTGTAGACCATTCAATTTAATAAAATAAAATAAAATCCATTAAAATTTTGTATTAAAATTTTCATTACTTTTGTGAAATTCTAATCAACCCCACAATATATTATATCCACTTGCTTAGAGCTATATGTTTCTCTCCATGTGTTTTATTGCAGCAGTTTGTTTTTATGTTCGTTAGCTCGTCGTTCTGTTACGTCTGCAATATGCCCCTTGCTTGTGCATTGTTCCCTCTAGCAGCGTGTGGTGTTGTTTTCACTAGTGCAGTTGCACTAAAAATCAGCATATGTTGTGTTTGTTGCATTATTGACGGACTGTATTATACACAGACGTTTTAACAGAGTTAGGTGTTTCGAAATTCATAAAGTAGGGAAACAGTGGTGAAGTTCGTTGCGGAATTTCGATGTGTGTAAGCGAGTATCGGGTTTTATCAACATGGGAGGTCGTGTTGAAAGATGTCACGAGGAACGAACGGTCTATCCAGAGCGCTGAAAGTGTGGTACGGAACTGAACATGAATGCATGATGCTGGATAGCTGTCATATACAGGGGCAGTGTATATGCAGCACCGACTTACTTGAGAAGCATCGGAAATGTCCTTCCTTTTAACTGCATACTGTATGATATTTATCTCATTGTACTTAGGTTTCAAATTCTCAAGGCAGTGACTATGGACTATATTCACTGATTTAACGCCGTGTAATCTGTTAGAAGTTCAACTACATTTCGGTGCTAACTACTCCTTCAGTCTTCATGATCGAAAAGTAATCCGAGTAAGCTAGTGATAAAACAGAAAATAAAATTATAAAAGAGCAGAAAGCAAACACGAGAGAAAGTGTACTCATATGAAATATGTGACTTTGCAGAACAGAAATTTCTGAAGTCTGCTAAGTATCTTTTTGAATAATGATATTTAAGAACATATATAGATTCATCCATTGTTAAAATATTTTGGCATGTAGACCAGTTGCTAGGTAACCGCAGAATAAGCAGTTACACAAGAGTCGTTGGTAAGAAATAGCTGTGTAAAACACGGCCGTTGTTAGGTAATGGCGTGCAATAGACACAAACACAAAAAATATAAAAACTGCTGGAAGTGGTGTTCTCTGCGCGGTCCGTGCGAAGGATGCTTAATGAGGACTACGACCTGCTCGATCGAGGAATCGGATTTCGATTCCCTGTGGAGGATTCTTATCATATGCATAACGTCCAGGCCCGATTTGTGACCCATTCAACTTCCTTTAAAATTTGTACTGGGGGCTATTTCCCCGGAGTTAAAGAGGTACGGCCTTCTGACCACTCACCTCCATCTGATGCCCAGATTAAGAACATTGGAACTATTCCTCAACGCCCTTATACATCTTCGTGGTGTGATGCTTAATTAATTAAGTGTACGGTAACTTTACATTTATCTTTCACACGAAACACAACTCTAGATCGCTGAGCGACTTGATGTAGGAGTAACACCGTGGATTGGTATGGAACAGGCACTCAGTTCGAATTTCCGCTGGGACATCTGCTATACTAATGACAGTTTTTATAGTTTCCTCAGTTCTTTCGAACAAATTTCGGAAATCCTTCAGGTAAATCACATGATAGTAGCTCGATTACATTTCTTCCGCTTCCTTCCAGATCCTTATAAATTCAATATTCATCTAATCATTCAGCGCTATCTACCGACAGCATTGTAAATTATTCCGTGTACAAATATATGTAAGTGCACATCAGGCCTTCGGTCCTCAGGTTGCAGACCTTTAAGGCAGAGCCTTTCTTTTGGTGCGTTATTAATGATTTAATTTAAGAAGGAATTCCAACCAGACGTATAATTGATATAGGCTGAGAATAGGAGCCTGCTAGAAGATTCGAAGTGTGTTCTAGACAACTGGAAAAATTACTTTAATAAGCTTCACCCAATGAATGTTCCTGCAGCTTATCAATTTGGATTTAGGCCTATCTGGATTCCATTTTTCTGAGCGGTTCTTGCCAGGACAAATATTTAATGGAGTATGGATTCACATTCATAAAACGAAGCATTGTACATTATCACGTAAAGATTTCATTTCACCTGAACTGCACACACTGCACTCATGAACTATAGTCCCTCTTCCGAAGGAGAAATAGAAAAATAAATTTATTCATTTGAAGATTCCTCGGGAATATGAGTCCATGTTGTTGAGCCCACGGCTAATGAATCCTACCCTGCTTGTCCTGCTGACACATACCTGCCGCTTTACCACATTAGATTTACCTTTAGGGGGCCCATACACGTACGAGTCTGGCTCGCGAGTCCGACTCGGCTGGGGTTCCAATGAGCCAAACTCGTCCGTATGTAGGTCGCCACGCTCATACGTGTGTGGTGAAATTAATCCGAGCCCGGCTCCTCGCCAAGCTGGACTCGCGAGCCAGACTCGTACGTGTAAGGGCCACCTTACGAGTAATATGAGGCGAGCACTTCTCCTCTGAAACATCGGTAAACATAAGGCCTTACATACCAGATTACAGGCTCTATACAAACTACCATGACATCATTAAGTCTCCCAAATGTTATTTTTACAATTTATTTAACGGTGTTCTGACTCACTCATGGAACTGAGCCCTTCTTGAGAAGCCGTCAATTGTGCAGCTACTCAAGAACTTTCCAGCATTTTATGGAACCCCCAAGGTTCATTTCCGTGTTCACAAGAGCCGTCCAGTAGTCCATATCCTGAGTCAGATCAATCCAATCCATACCATCCAATTCTATCTCTCTGAGATCCATTCTAATATTGTCCACCCACCTACGCCTTGGTGGTCCTTGTGGTCTCTTTCCTTCTGGTTTTCCCACCAATATCCTATACGCATTCCTCGTCTCCCCCATTCGTGCTACATGACCTGCCCAACTCATCCTCCTTGACTTCATCATTCTAATTATACTTGGAGAAGAGTACAAGTTATGAAGCTCCTCATTATGCAGTTTTCTCAAACTTCCTGTCACTTCATCTCTTCTCGGTCCAAATATTCTCCTCAACACCTTGTTCTCAAACACCCTCAGTTTATGTTCCTCCCTTAAAGTCAGAGACCAAGTTTCACACCCATACAGAACCACATTATAGTTTAGTATATTCTAATTTTTACATTGTATTTCAAAACATAAAACTTAAAATTGTAGGAGGATTAGTGAATAATAAATTGAAAGGGATTTGAAAGTAAGCGTTAGTTACGTAACAGAGTTACCCCCAATATATTTTCCTACAGGGACTGAGGAAAACCTGAAAATTATCAGAATTATCAGTGTCTGGACCGAGATTCTATACCTCGCGCCATAGCTCAAGCGGTTAGTCGCCGGCTTTCCACCGCGGCGGCCCGCGTTCGATCCCGGGTGTGGTCAAGTGGGATTTGTGGTGGACTAAGTGGCGCTGGGCAGGTTTTCTTCAAGTACTTCTGTTTCCCCTGCCAATCTTCATTCCACCAATTGCTCCACAATCACCCTCACCTATCATCTGGGGCTGGTACAATAGGCCAGAAGTGGCCGCAAGTACAGAGTGTTACCACTTCCGCTTGTTGGGTTTATTAAATGGGAGACGATGTTAACTACATTAATTTCTGAGGAATTTCTCTTTTCCGTTTCTGTACAGTAGCTTATCCGTTACTATCTCTGTGGCACGGTAAACATTAGTGAATTTGTTATCATTAATGTGGATTCCTTTGTACTAGCGTCGCTATTGATTAAATCTTTTGAAATTATTAAATAATGGACCACTTCAAATTTATTGGAACATAATGCGTCAGTGTATCACCCATTTATCGATTTGCACAAACCCAATTGTGAACTGACAAAGCATCAGATTATTGTGGCATGGCAAGAATATAACGGATAATACAGAAATTTTCCTGTAGGCCAGTAAATAAATTTCTCTTGAAGTAAATATGAATCAAAATAAAAGCTTATACAAACAGGATGCAATAGTCAAATCAACACCAAAATAATAAATATACATATAATGACATTTTTTATAACATTTAAAAAATTAAGAATCTAGAAATAATAGAAACGCATACAAGAATATTAATGAGATTTTGGACAGGGAAATACATAAGGGCTCAAAAAGGGTGAAGTGAGGCGAAAATATAAAATACTGCATAAAGTGGAGATTTGTAATTTATGCAGGTCATCTAAGGGGCACGCGGTAGCGTAGTTGGTTGAGGCACTATGCTACAAGCCGGAAGGTTGCGGGTTCAAGTCTCGATGAGGTCATTGAAATTTCCATTTTACTTAAACCTTCCAGCCGCAATATGACCCTGGGGTCGACTTAGCTTCCAACAGAAATGAGTAACAGGAATTTCCTGGTGGTATAGGGCAGCCGGTGCGTAAGGCTAACATCCTCATCGCCATCTGTGAGATGATTGTCTAGAAAATGTGGGAACCTCGGCGTATCACAACCCTGTGGGCCTCCACGGACTGTAATAAGGATAGATTTGGCCTTTAACTTTTCACAGTATTTCACATGACTACCCAGTGTAAATTTAAGGTATAGTTGTCCCTGTGCTTAATTAAGCACTGTCATGAAGGCATATGGGGGAGTGGAGATATAGCTCCACTATTCCTGGCCTCGGCAATAGATGGAACTGAGTGGGCAACTCACGCTACTGCCGAGTAATACATGGGAAAAGCACCCAGTACCCATTGGGTAGGAGCCTGGGTCGGCCCCAGAGCCGGTCTGGATCCTCGGAGAAGAACAAATCTGTTCTGTGTTTCATTAAATTTATATTATCAACCAAACTGGAAACTGTGGATAGATTTCATGCGGACACCATATTTTTGTTTCATAACACTGAAACGCCTTCCAAGAAGTTCTAAGTAAATTTCGGCAATATATTGGCACATAAACTTTCGACACCCGCCACTAGTGGTGCTGATGTCGCTCCCACGTCATGGTATCGCATGACTGCCATACTGCAATTATCGATAGCAGGAAGTTTAAAAGTAAAATGAGGAGGTCTCTAGTGGCTTGTACACTAAGTTTCATGAGAGTGCCAAGAGTAGTTAAAAGTTAATCAGTTGGTAGCCGCACAGACCTGGGAGTCGGTGGGGGGAGGGAAGTCATCCGTATCACCATTTCCAGAAATTCTGGGGAAAATTCGGAACTGAAAAGAGGACTTAAACATAAATACGAAATTATTTGAAAATATTTTTTCTGCCTCAAATACAAAGGTTTTTATATCTTCTACAATAACATGACTAGTCTATGTAAAGACGTTTGTAAATGACTTAAACAGAAGTTTTTTAACTAATATCGTAACTGACGTCGTAGAAAAAATGCTGATATTATCCACTTGCACGGATATGACACCATAATATTGTATTTTCTTCTATAATAAATCAGACAAACAGAAAATAAAAAATAAACTTCGTGGCCTGTAGTCTGCAAGCGAACTATACCGACCGAGCGACCGCCGCTTGTCGGCAAAGTTAGTGCCAACTTTCGCATAGAGAGTGTCGCGTGGTCAGCACAACGAATCCCCACGGCCGTTAATCTCGGTTTTCTATACCGGAACCGCTATTTCCTTGAAATAGCTTCTGAATTATTCCTCACGAGGCTGAGTGGACCGCATTCCAGACCCATTACATCTCAGAAAATCTGGTAGCGACGGGAATCGAACCCGGGACCTCTGGATCTGTCAGTAGGAACTCTGACCACTAGATCACAGAGGCGGTCTAGCAAAAAATGAATTTCAAAGTAAATAAATAAATTCACCATAAAATAATACCTGTGTTTCTCACTTTGCCTTCCACCTTTTCTGCCGTCTATGTGCAACCTCCCTCGTTGGTGTCTCCACCTTATCGTGGTGAGGGGGTTTGAGTATACCAAGGACCCTGAGAGCTATACCAGCGGTAGCTATGGAAGGTGTACTTGTGAAATTAAATCCAGGATTGCCATGGCAAAAGCTGCATTTAGCAAGAAGAAGAATCTTTTTACCAGCAAATTGGACTTAAATTTGAGGAAGAAACTAGTGAAATGCTACATTTGGAGCATAGCTCTGTATGGGGCTGAAACATGGACACTTAGGGCAGTAGATCAGAAACATCTGGAAAGTTTTGAAATGTGGTGTTGGAGAAGAATGGAGAAGATCAATTGGACCGATTATGTGAGAAATGAAGAAGTGTTAATTAGAGTCAGTGAGCAGAGGAATATCCTACATGAAATAAGAAAACGGAAGGCTAATTGGATTGGTCATGTTTTACGCAGAAACTGCCTTCTAAAAGAAGCTATCGAAGGAAAGATAGATGGGCGGATAGAAGTGACAAGAAGACGAGGAAGAAGACGTAAGAAGATGCTGGATGACCTTGGGGACAGAAGAGGATACTGTCATTTGAAGGAGAAAGCTCTAGATCGCATTAAGTGGAGGAATTGTTTTGAAAGAGGCTGTGGACCTGTCGTCTTGACAGATTACTGATGATGATGATGATGATGTGCAACGTCGGTTAATATTCTCTCGTCGTCTCTTTATTGTCATTACATGTTTCCGCCTAACCGGTCATCAGATCGCAGTCAGATCTAACCAGTGCAACAGCATGCTGCAATTTAATATGTGTTTCTCCATTTTAATAGTTGCCCATAGATGCCTCAGTCGTGAGTCATGCGATTGTATGGAGATCGTAAAAATTATTTTTGACGAATATAAAATCTCTTACGAGGGAATGAGTTGAGTCATGTGTTTTTAGGGGTACCTTTTACCGGAAAGGCATAACGAGGAACTTCATAACTTGTTCTCTTCTCCACGAACGGGGGAGAAGAGGAATGCATACAGGATACGGATGAGAAAGCCAGAAGGAATGAGACCACTGGGAACACCAAAACGTACGTTTGTGAACAATATGGATCTTAGAGAGATAAGGTGGGATGGATTGGGTTGATCTGGCTCAGGATATGGACCAGTGGAGGGCTTTTGTGAACACGGCAATGAACATTTGGGTTCCATAAAACTCTGGGGAATTCTTGAGTAGCTGCAGAATTAGCGACTCCTCAAGGACTCAGCTCCATAAGTAAGTATCTTTCACTGGAGTCAGTATAGAACAGTGTTTTCTCGAAGACTTTACTGCGACACTCTTCTTTAGGTAGACATATGTGTTAAGAAATGTCTCACCTCAAATCTTACATTACTAAACAATGCTACAGAGGCGGTACATGGCAGAGTGTTCGCTGAATATTAAATAAAAATATCAGGGTATGAAACTTGCTACTCTTAAGTTTGTACAAGGCAATCTAGAAGTTGAATTCCTACACGTCACACTAAGAGAAGTACGTGAAACTGCTGGAGAAAATCCTCTTGTATGGAGTGCCAGACGGTGTAGTCGTGATTTAGGAAAGTGCGGAAACTGGCAGTTGCAAACACAGCTTTAATACGCAAAGAATGTTTGTGTCTGATTCAGAGCTGGCACTGACTGTGTTGAATTATGAGCAGGTGGAATGTTTACGGAAAGTTGAGGGGCGTTTTGAAAGTTTCACTGAAACACCTGCGGGAGACAGAATAATAGAGTATGTTTTAAAAGTTTTGAAAGTTAAGCTGAAAAATTTATTATCTACTTTCACGTATAATATATTTTCAAGGTTACTTTGTTGTATCTCATCATGACTTGCATCATAAGCAGTACATTACGTTCGAACGCTTGACGGACACATATAACGAACCTGTCCAACTTAATCACGCCCGACATGCATGTAGAAATGTACTAAGTACAGTTAGAATGATCAAGATGAATAAGATGGGCAGGGCATGTAACACGAATGAGGATAAGAGGAATGGATGTAGGATATTGGTGTGAAAGCCAGAAGGAAAGAGACCACTGGAAGACCAAGCTATAGATGGGTGGATAATATTAAAATGGAACTTAAATAGGATGGTATGGACTGGATTGATCTGGCTCATAATAGGAACCAGTGGAGAGCTCTTGTGAACACGGCAATAAACCTTCTGGTTCCATAAATTTCTGGGAATTTGAGTAGCTGCAAAAATCATGGATTCTCATAAGGGCTCAGCTCCATGAAGTTAGTTACCCATCTCAGCCTTGTTCTTTCTATTTTTATTTTAATTTCTGGATTAGTTTAACAAAAAGTTCGCAACCACCTTTATTTGCTCTAATCAAATCACTGTATTCATCTGACATCCATCGTTAAGTCATATAACATGTTTTGTTTTCCGAAAGTGATGTTAGCCTCACGCCTAACCCCCCAGCCTGGCGGAGCAAGGTATGTATTCCTATTTGTAGGTATCCATCGATCTCTCTAGCTTGGGTGACACTACCAGGAGTCTAAGCCCCCGATAGCATAGCTCTGCAGGTGTCCAGGACACACAGACCTCCCCCCCCCCTGCGTTAAGGCACTAACCCAATGGGACGTGTTTGTAAAGGATAATTCAATGTGCAAGTATAATTAAGATCTAGTATAGGCGTCTATCTTTACGTCACCCGTGCAGATACGCTTCAGTACTATGCAAGCACAAGTAGGTCTGTCCCTAAGAGAACGTGGTGCTGAGGCAATGTTCGGGACAGTAATACGAAGATAGAAAAATTGCATGAGGAGCCTCATTGAACAAATGTTGTAACTGCAGGCAAAGCAATAAATATGAGATGAGTAGGACGTGTAGCATGCAAGGATTATATGAGAAATTAATTCAACATTTTGGTCGAAAACTCAGAAGAGAAAGGCCTTTCAAAGATACAGGCTTAAATGGAATGATAATATCAAAATCAATCCCAATTAATTAGTGTGTGGAGATATAGGCTAAATTCATCCATCATGAATTTTATCTCCTGGGACGTAAAGCTGTGTAGGCTGATGAAAGTCAATTGATGTTTCTGAAGAACATGTTGCCTCCGTCTTCAGGGTCCAGTAAGCCAACCTGACATTTGTCTCTTCCTGGTATCTTCCTTGGCTCATTATTTGATTCTGAAGATTGGAGCGATATGTTCTTCCGAAACGTTTCTTGGCATTTGCACTACTGCACAGCTGTACTTCCTAGAAGATAAAATCATTTTTCCATAGCGACAGCTGTGAGGACCTCAAGTCCAATACAAATGTCTCTACAGCTGAATAATGACCATTGTCTGGAAGGTTACGAGCTCGATTCCCGATGAGATAATTTGATTTTTCAGTCTACTTAATCCTTCCAGCCGCAATATGGTCTTGGGTTTGACTCAGCCTGTAACAGAAGTGAGTACCAGGGATCTTCCTGATGGGGCAAAGGCGGCCGGCACATAGGGCTACAAACCTCGCCGCCTTCTGTGAGCCATAATCTAGAAGGCGTCTCACAACCCTTTGGGCTTCAACGGCCTCTTATAGAAACAGCTTTATCTTTTTACCAGACGGAAGATAAATTCTGTTTGCCCAACGTGATCTCTGCTATTGTAATATTTGTCTCTATCATGTGGTAAATAATGATACTGTATGTTTTAATGACAACATAACGATTAACCTTACTATGCGATGGTGTGCCCTAAAAGGTGTATTAGAGAGTAACAAAACTGGTGTTCCTTAGAAGGTGGGGAAGGAATATCTTGACTGGCTAAAGCGACTCTAGCCTCTCAAGGAGTACTCCGCTCCATGAAGTTAGTAAACTTATCTAGCTTGATGCATAATGCACTGAGCGTTGTTTAGATGCGTTCTCAGGTTTGCATGGTTCGTAGAGCAAGCCTGTCTGATATGCCACCCGCCACGCGGCTCACTGGGGTACCAGAAAGCACAACTTGTTGAAGCTCTGGCATCAAAACTCACTCCATGAGAAACCGCCAGTCGCTCGGCTACTCAAGAATTTCCCAACATTTTATGGAAGCCGAAGGTTTATTACCGTGTTCACAAGAGCCCTACACTGATCCTTATCCTGAGCCAGATCAATCCCATACCACCCCATCCTATTTATTTAAGATAATTTTTCTCCTTACTTTATTTAAAAAATAAAAAGGGAGCTTATGAAATTACCTTGCTGTATGTGTGTGTCTGTGTATCCTCTCTAATTTTTTAATTTTCTGTCCAGTCCGTGTCGTGTCAAAGGAAAGCAGGCGATTTGTTGTTCCCAGAACTTATTGTAATATTATCCTCCCACCTATATCTAGGTCTTCCTAGTGGTCTCTTTCTTTCTGGCTTTCACACCAAAATTCTACATTTTTAGGTTAGATTGAAAACAAATTGATTATTAAATGAAGAACCGAAGAATTTATTTCAAGCTCTACTGCTTACTATTTACAGTTGGCCGATGTCCGATTAGAATTTCGGCTGGAATGCCCATTATTTTCATTAGTATTTGCAGTAGGTTTCTTGAGTTTCCTCAGGAAAATGACTGGATAGTATCATGATAGGACACGAATGTTTCCTTCCCAATCCTTTTTAGTTCATTATACATTCCGAACTCCTGAAAGGGACATTGTATAAACCATAAGTAAAGAAAAAAACTAAGTAGCGGAAGAATTTACACCCAGGAGAGGTTAATAGTAGTGGAACCGAGTAAATTGCACAGCAGGAAATGACGTTCTTATATGTTTATAATACTACCATGGTCAATAAGTTCGAAGACTGGCCGCAAAGCGTCGTTTCAGTGCACTACAGAGGATAGGTTGAGGCACGATATGATGCCCTGTCAGGTCATCTCTCGTCACAGCAAGAGGCAGTTGTGTGAAAACAGTGTAAGTAGAACTATGACCTCTATTGTGAAGTGCAGTTAAATGCAAGTGGCGGAAATCTAAAATGTGGCAGTTTGAACAATGGGCGAACATCAAGTTCTGCCAAGAACTAGGAAAATCCCCTAGCAAAATATTTGGCGTAGGAAGAATTGGCTGTTGCTACACGACAACGCTCCTGCACATCGCTCTCTTCTTGTCCAAGGGGTACTGGCAAGGCAACAGGTCACCGTTTTGCCACACCCTCCGTACTCACCTGATCTCGCACCGTGCGATTTCTTTCTCTTTCACCGCTTGAAAGCAAAGCTACGTGGTCGTAGATTTCAGTCGTCCGAGGAGGTCGTCATTGCCACAAGAGACGCTGTACGGGAATTTCCTGCAAATAAGTTTCAGCAATGTTTTCGGCAGCTATATCAACGTTGGAAGACTTGTATAGCGGCAAACGGAAACTATTTTAGGGCAGATGTGGATCTGTGTAAGTGTACGTGAATACCATGTAATATGATGAGATAAAGCCACAGTCCACGAACTTAATGACTGCACCACGTATACTTC
Organism: Cryptotermes secundus; assembly: GCF_002891405.2. NCBI lineage: Eukaryota > Metazoa > Arthropoda > Insecta > Blattodea > Kalotermitidae > Cryptotermes > Cryptotermes secundus. Next base: position 482,590 of record NW_019738874.1, read on the forward strand.
AGAACAGCTGTTTCCAAACTGACCCGCGCTCTTCCATGACGGTTCAGAAATTTATGATCTGAGAACAAAATCAATTTTTAATATGAAATTCAATTTGAACTTCTCAGTTCTTAAACGCTTCTGTTCATCCCTTCCATAAGCACTCCTAATTAATGTAAGTATTCGAAATAAAATTAAAGCGTTTAGATTTAAAAGTAATGTCAGAATTATTCATCGTAAAAATTGCAGTGTGAAGTGCATTTATTTTTATATTTCTGATCCTATTTTATTAAGGAGAGGTAAGGCTCCCATAGAACAATTTCCTTTCCTGTTTTTAGTTATGAGATAAAAAAGTAAAACTCTTCCTGTAACAGGCCGTGGAAGCCTACAGGGTTGTGAGAAGTCGTGGCTCCCCACATTTTTCTAGACAGTCGGCTCACAGATGGCGGTGAGGCATTAGTATTTATTTCTTTATCCTCTATTAGTTAGTATCACTTTAGTCTGGCTGACACCATTTTTCATACTCGTTTAAGGAGGTTTAAGTATGTAAAATTTGAGGCTTTCACGGCGGTGACTATGAAGAAAGCAGTCTTCTGGGATTTGGCACCGTGTATATGTGGTGTTAACCGACGTTTCGGAGGAACGTATCGCCTCCATCTTCAGGGTAGAAGAAAAAATATANTTGTTTTCGCGAACAGTCTACCAACGGGTCGACATCAATTTTAAATATACAGTGCGTACAATCAAGTGCGCGCCGCGGCTGCAATTTGCCGTGAGTCATACCACCGCAGAACGGATGCAGTCGCGGGGAGTGTTGCAACTCCTCCCCGCGACTGCATTCGTTCTGCGGTGGTATGACTCACGGCAAATTGCAGCCGCGGCGCGCACTTGATTGTACGCACTGTATATTTAAAATTGATGTCGACCCGTTGGTAGACTGTTCGCGAAAACAAACCGTTTTACTGAAGTGTGATTCAGATGTCAAGAATAGTTCATATCAAAGAAGTCTGTGAATATGCTTCTCAAATAGCCAGAAGCTGTAGAATAACCACGAAGTTTGAGCGTTCTCTTCTCTTCTGCTTTTCTTTATGAAGCCGGGTTTCGGCTCTTCTTATACCGAAAACAAAACAGCGGAATCTGATGGAAATGGAAAATGACTTGCATTCTGCTTTTGCGCCCTTCGGGCTTCGAATATTTGAGCATGTGACTGAAAAACAGTTTCGTCCACCTCATTAAATTAATTCGATGCAACACACTTTTATTTGCTTAAGTATCTGTTTTGTTTTGAAAAGTAAATGACTGAAATAATGAAAAAGCTAAATAGTTCCGTCCAGTGTGACGGACCAGAATGAAACAAGTCAAATTGACAGAAAGGGTTCATTCTATTAACGGATGGTTACGCAATCTGTGGATCACGACCCCCCAGGGGTTCGCAACCTAGTGTGAGGTGTGTCTTCTGCTTCCCAATAACTACTGAAAATACAGTCATGTTCACCATAGTTTTGGTAAGTCGGTAAGATTTAATAGTGTCACGATTTATGGGTGAATATCAACTGGGTATGGATCGATGAATGGATTTATTGACCACTTGTGCACACCACTCGGAACTACAAGTAATTACAGCGTTGTCGCTAATCTCCACACTTTATAAATCACCATAGCACCCGCTAAGCCTTTTCCAGTGTTCCGTGGCGTATCCAGCCGTTCCCTGATAACGGCCTCCAACAGTGGAGGTTCTTCAGGTTCCTCCCTCGGGTCCTCTTCTCACAGCCGCCTGTCCAGACCTCAACAGTGAACTCAAATTTAGCCCCTTCTCTTCTCAGCCTCCCTTGCAGAGCTCAACTAAACTACCAAACCTGAACTAACTAGATTACCCCAATTCTCTTCTTCATAACAACTTTGCACGGACCACATCGAAAACACATTTCGTCCATTGTTGCTTGCGTGTTCTCTTCCGCGGGAAAATGTTTACCATGCCGTTGTTCAGAAACGGTCATTTGTTTATTCACCTATTGCATAGCAACGGGTCTACGTGTATAAGCCACAACACAGAAAGTCTATCGGCATCCTGCGAAAGATTTCTTGAATTTTTCATGACTGTAGAAGCATATTGTATAAATAGCATACTGTGGGTGTAGAGAGGTTATAAAGGTATTCAGTTTCCTGCGAACAGCCTCAAATAATCCCGCAACAATGTGTAAAATTTCACTTTGTGACTGAGGGAGGCGGGTGAGGAGCTTAAAGTTTTAGGGAATTGCTGTATCACAATTCTAGTGAACGTCTGGAGTTAACTCGCTCTTCGGATAAGGCATAAAATGGCTTACTTATTATCATTATCATTTTAATTAGTTTAAATCGTCATGACCGTTGGTTTATCAACATGCTCACTAATATCTGATACGCAGTTTACAACAGTAGAGTGTCCTTTGCAATTACTGTCTATTTTTAGTTAGCAGGTGTTGATAATAAGAGAATAGTAATAGAGTAAACAAGCCGGTCACGGTAGCCGAGCGGTCTAAGGTATGAACTGTCTTCGCTCGCTCGGAAGCCGGGATCGTGGCTTCGGATCTGTTTCCTGTGAGGTACGAACCGAATTCTTATATATTATTCTTATACAGTGCCGGTCACGGTAGCCGAGCGGTCTAAAGCATGCACTGTCTTCACTTGCTAGGAAGCCGGGATCGTGGGTTCGAATCCCTCACAAGGCATGGATGTTTAGTATGTGTATGTGTTTATTCCGTGTTTGTGTTATCCTGTGTTTTGGTAGAAGTCTTGTGACGAGCTGATCACTCACCCACGAAGTCCTACCGTCTCTGAAATGACCATGGAACTGAAAAAATCAGAGGCCAGGAAATGTAGAGAAAGCGAAAAGAAACAGAGTGAACAAGCACTCATGCAGTTTCTCTATAAATAAGCAGCTGTTAGACAAAAAAGAGTTTAGAGAGAGAAATAATATTACGTAAGTTACTCTGAAGTATCAAAACGCGAAACGTATACAATTACTAATCGTTTAACATAAGTAAAGACGTCCCTGTGCTTAATTAAGTACATTATCATAAAGTCATATGTTTACGTGGAGATACAAAGATTTTCTTGACCCTGAGATGGACGGTGAGCTTCACGCCCCACACGCTTTACCCCAGGGAAATTGCCCCCGGTATCCATTGGATAGGTGGCTGAGTGGGCTCCAGAGACTATCTGGACGATGTGGAAAAAAAGAGAGAAATATTCCCCTTGCCGGGAAACGAACTCTTATTCTCCAGAAATATTCGTCCTATCATAATGTTAATTTTGGAATTCTGACACTCGAAACCAAGCTGTAACATATAAGGTTAGAATTTCAAGATTGAGAATACGCGGTTACACCGCGTCACAAATCAGGACATAGTACAGTTCAGATGTCCGCTTTCATTTATGCAGTGCATTGCGGCAACTGCACATCATGCTACATTCATGATATCCGAAGCATGAACTTGCATGTGAAGTTACGAAGTTTCTTTTTCATATTTTCCTTTTATACTGAACTAATTTTGTAAGTACATGTTGCGAATTGACCAAGGACTGCCACTGATGGCTGCGAAAACACACTAGTTAGTTAGTTAGTTATTGGAGAGGGTGGGTTTCTCCATGCACTTAGATCAGTATTGGTCCATTGTGCTTCCCTCTATGATTTCTACCAGTCTCTATATCCTGCCGGTATTGGTGCTTACCATCAGTCCCGCCCAGCCAGCGAGACCGGCTTCCCCCATCTACCAGAGGTATTAGAGACTGCTGTTGGGCGGGAAACGTCCGTTAATTTGGCTCAGTGACCTCCTTTGGAGATATGAGGTTCTTTTACGTGCCGTAAAGCTACGACACGGGACCCACGGCTTAAAGTCCCTCCCAGAGGACTTGTTCCCTGAATTTTTCCGCCCTTAAAAAATTCGACGACCTCCGCCGGGTTTGAACCCGCGTACTACGAGTCATGAGGTGGGAACGTTACCTCTAGACTACGGAGGCCGCTGAAAACACACTAACCTCGTCAGTTACATTGAGGCGCCTAGGGAATACTCTTGAGGTTCAATAGTTACACAGGCCAAACAGTGAAACCATTTTTTCTCTTATATAATCCCATTTATTCTCCCATTCGCATTACATCTGATCTCTTCTTCCACTGTAATATCTCATTCTATTCTTTCTTTCACACTTCGTTTCGTTATAATTCCCTCTTTTCTACCTTATTGATCTATTTCGCAATACCTGTTCTTTCTCGTCCGGTCTTCTTTCATACAAATATACTTAACCTCAGACAGGCTGATCATTCTCCATCCTGTTATCAGTTACTATAATCTTTTCATACATCGCTTCTCACGCATTCTCATGCTATGTATTCTGCCGCCCATCTCACACTCTTATCTCTTCCTTCTTCTGAATTGTCTATTTTCTAAACACTTTCTGTCTTCTACTTTCACTATCTCACTCACATCTAACTAGTGCTGAGGTCAAGAAAATGTGGATTTATATATCCATTCCCTCATACGCATTCATCGCATAGTGCTTAGCTATTCAGTGCTTGGCACTACAGCCCCAGTGGGCCTAGGCCTACCTCCATGAACTTCTCCGTTCACTTCTGTTTTTCTAGATCTTACACATTCGGTAGGACCCCTTGGGCGGGTGATCAGCTCGTCGCAAGGCCTCTACCTGTATACAAACACAGAAAAACCCACACAAACTGAACATCCAAACCCTGAATGGAATTCGAACCCATGATCCCGGTTTCCAAGCGAGCTAAGACAGTACATGCCTTAGACCGCTCGGCTACCGTTACCGGCGTTTTTACCATTACTTTCACCAGATGTATCGCTATCCTTGTAACAGGCCTTGAAGGCCTATAAGGTTGTGAGACGTAGAGGCTCGCACATTATCTAAACAATCGGCTTACAGATGGCGGTGAAGTTGTCAGCCTTACGCGCCGGCCGCCCTTTACCCTCCAGGAAGATTCCTGGTACTCATTTCTGTTAAAAGGCTGAGCCGGACCCAGGACCATAATGCTGCTAGAAGGATTAGGATAATTAAAAAATGCAATGACCTCATTGAGAATGGAATTTGCGACCCCCCGGCTCGTACCATAGTGCCCCAACCAACTATGATACCGCACTCAGAAGTCACTAGACCAGCAAATACTGCACGTACTTTTAGACGTGGCCGATGATAGCCGAGTGCACAGTTTCTCAGTGAGTCTAAGTCACGGATTTAGGGTATGTATGTGATACAGCGGCCGGTCACGGTAGCCGAGCGGTCTAAGGTATGTACTGTCTTCGCTCGCTTGGAAACCGGGATCGTGGGGTCGAATCCCATTCAGGGCATGGGTGTTTAGTGTGTGTGCGTTTTTCTGTGTTTGTGTACTGGTAGAGGCCTTGCGACGAGCTGATCACCCGCCCAAGGAGTCCTACCGAATGTGTAAGATCTAGAAAAACCGAAGTGAAAGGAGAAGTTCATCGGGGTAGGCCTAGACCCACTGGGGCTGTAGTGCCAAGAAATAAATGTGATACAGTACAGAAGATTTTTGCTTACTTTCCATCTTCCTCTCGCATTCCTGTAATGCAATTGCATACACTGACCCCCTTAATTCCCTGTCATACTTCTCAGGCACACCCCAGAAGCTAGGTGTAAAAATACAGCCTGCATCTCCACAAATTTATTGAATCGTCAGTGTCTTTATCTCTCATTATACCCCACTTAACAGCCCACTTTTATTGCTCCGTTATTTGTCCTCATTTAGTTTTAATTACGTGAGCTATCTTCCGTTCTTTCTGGTCTTGCGAAGTGTTAATAGTTACAGATGCTAATCTGATGTTTGGCAAACACGCCACAAGCCCCTGTTTAAATATTAACGAACCGTATTATGAAAAACTTGCGTGACAGAACAGACAGTTCCAAACAAGAGTACAGAGAAGATTCTGACGTCTTATCTGATTTCATGACACGCAAAGTAAAGTCTGTTACTACTACTGTGTGGCAGGGCAGTTTCTCTCTTCATGAACATGAAGATTACAGTCTTTCCAGATGTGAAGCCGTGCAGTCTACTGGATGATTACCGGCGTTACGCGTTCTGCCCTTGTTAGCACCTACTTCTTTTCCCACCTCTTACTCCACTCTCTTCTTTAGTTTCTTGTCCTATTATTCATCCTATTGTTCTGATATATCTCTGCTTCATTATAGACTGAATGGTCTATTCTGAGCCGGGCAGGGAAACCGAACTCTCATACATAGCCTAACTGTTCAATGGGAAATCGAATTTTCGTTCGGGAACAGAGAACTTATAGAAGGAACTTGCGAAAGGCAAATCTTTCGTAGCTAGGCGATTTCCTCCACTAGTTTAACCTTTCAAATGCCAGTGGTTACTATATGTACCACCTGCTTTAACATAATATAACTCTTCTTTTTGTCGATAGATTGTGTTTGTTTCGTTGGTTCACACAATGAACATGGTCTGTTTCCTTACACAGCAATAACTAATTCGTTTTTTTGTAGTAGTGATGTTTCCTGTGAAGTGTGAGTTAAATTATATATATTATTTATTAGAAAATCGATATTTTATTGAACACATCACAGCAATAAGGCTGTTGCTGATCACATACAGATTGCAGTTCATTTTGAGTAGTCTTGACGAAAGGCGAAGCATATTCATTAAGACGCTCTTAGGGCCGCGCCATAGCTGAAGCGGTTAGTCGCTGGCTTCCCACCGCGGCGGTCCGGGTTCGATCCCAGGTCTGGTCAAGTGGGATTTGTGGTGGACAATGTGGCGCCGGGGAAGTTTTCTCAGAGTACTTCGGTTTCCCCTGTCAATTTTCATTCCACCAATTGCTCCATAATCACCCTCACCTATCGTCTGGGGCTGGTACAATAGGCCAGAAGTGGCCGCAGTACAAGGGACTTAGACCCACCCCACTAGCATTAAAAAAAGACGCTCTTAAATTTGGCAATTTTTTGAATTGGCAATTTATTGCGTGCCCTGAGATAGCATACGTTGAACCCAACCTTTCTAAACTGAAGAGAACTCTCAGAACCTGTTTTCCTTCGGGGACTGATGGTAAAACCCTGTCGATACGAACTGCGCTCTTTAGCTGTGTGCGGCATTATCCACGTACGCTCAGTATGGGACAACGAAATAGAATAAGTCCCATCGGATACTCTATGGATCCTGTTACAATCCTTTCTATTATTTCCCCTCGGAACAGAGGTACTCCAATAACAGACGCACAATGAGCAGTAAGAGGGCTGTAGCGATTGGAAAATGTGAAGACGGTGTTGGAAAAAATATATTGAATTGTCTCAATCTTTTCCCACGAGAGAGAAGGCTATAAAATAAACTTGAGCCTTGGTATATCTGGTCGCTTATCCACGGCAGTGTAGGACATATTGCAATTTATTTGTTCAGATATTAGGATAAACCGAAATCCAGTCAAAAATAGGAATTTTATACTCACATTTAAGTAAAATTATATACGGATAATGTTAGAAGCTGAGCTGCCGCCGTTTCTTCACTTTAAACAGGCAATGGAATTATTAATTTTCCAACGTACCAGGGCCTTTGCGTAAGGCTGACAACCTCACCGTCATCTGTAAGCCGATTGTATGGAAAATGTGGGAGCCTCGACGTCTCACAAACCTATGGGCATCCACGGCCTGTTATAGGGATAACTTTAACTTATTATTACTAATATGTAGGTTATATCGGAAGTATTTTAAAATTATATTGTTTAAATTATCTGATGAGAGGAAACATAGTGGTAATTATATGTACCGACTGCTATGTTACTGAGACTCTCTCCATTTTATTCACAAATTGTACATACAGGGTGTTTTGTATGATTCTAAAAATAAGCATTATTTATTTATATATACAACAGATTATTTCTGTAATGGAGATGCAATGTGCTGTTCTGGTAGAGGCGAAAGGTAAAGTTGTCCCTCAGTTTGACTAATTAAGCACTATGCCATGAAGGCGTATGGGGGAGCGTGTATGTAGGTTCAGATTCTCTTAAGAGTTATTAACCGAATTTTTAAATTGTGTTTGGATAAATTTCAGGCTAGAAATAAGTTCCAGGATATTTCATTCATTATAGGAGTAATTGTTACTCTACTGGCAAGACGAATAAGGAATTGGGGTTCGATTTTCAGCGAACCAGACTGTACAGACCGATACTAGGGTACAGCCAGTGTTCTCTGCAGTGAGTGCTAGGGGATTTCCCTGGAGGTCAACTCGCTCTGGGATGAAACTGACCACTCACCTCCATCTAACGCCGAGGTTAAGAATTCATGAAGCTGTACCTCCACTCCCCGCATCAGTTTTCATGCTGTGGAGGCTAGTTAAGGTTCTGGATAATAATACCCATTTTATTTTAATTGTACATATGGATGTGCCCTTGGCTAACACCTGAACAGCTGGACGGGTTGTATTCCTATGCGGTATTTGAGACTTATCCGTCATAGTTTTTTTTTCCTGTAAATATTATTCTAGCTCCAAAAATATTGCCCTTGAGATAAGCTTCAAGGAGCAAAGTGGCGAATTTCTCGAAAACGGCTGCAACGATTTTAATTAAATTCCACTAACTTGTGGACATTTCCCTCCTAAATGACACTGAATACATGAATCGACTTTACAGGTCGAACGGATGCATTGGGCGACAGTCGACAGGCTCCAAAACTTTGATATAATAATCCAGTTACTCTCGAAAAGGCCGCGTCATAGCTCAAGCGGTTAGTCGCTGGCTTCCCACCGCGGCGTCCCGGGTTCGATCCCGGGTCTGGTCAAGTGGGATTTGTGGTGGACAAAGTGGCGCTGGGGCAGGTTTTCTCCGAGGATTTCGGTTTCCCCTGTCAATCTTCATTCCACCAATTGCTCCACAATCACCCTCACCTATCATCTGGGGCTGGTACAATACGCCAGAAGTGGCCGCAGTACAAGGGACTGAGTCCCACCCCACTAGCAATTAAAGAATATTCTCGAAAATATTCGTTTCTTTCTAAGATAATACGGATATTACTATTATTGAAATAAAATGAATCTACACAATTTTCATTAATTAAATTTTATGAGTAGCACGTTATTTGACACCTAACCCAGACATTGCAATAATCACTAGTTAACATATTTCCTTCACACTCAGCATGTTAACAGCAATTCTGAACTGCGTCGCGAAAAAGTAGTGCAAGGGCAAAACAGAATTTTTGCGCGGAAGTCTAAATCATAGGATAAAAAGTAACAGAATCTTACATTTAAAACCCTTTTTTGCCTTTTATTTCTAATAATACACTACATATTTCGACCGTAAGTGATCATCGTCAGGTATCGTATACAACACAACACAACACAACACAACACAACACAATACATAGAGATTTTAGCTACAAATTTGTTAAAATATGGAGATGTATAAAAATGTAAGTAAAATATTACAATAAAGAATTAGGTATACTCCGGTTTAACCCTTTAAAGCCCAATGGTTGCTATATGTACCACCTGCTTTAACAAACTGAAACTCTGAATTCTGCCCACACATTGTTCTCACAATAAACAGCGACTCTTCCCCTAAACAAAATTAACCGGTTAGGCTTTGTTATGGAGACGTAATATGTTTCCTGTGAGGTACGAACTGAATTGTTACATATCATTTTGAAGAAACTCTGTCTTTAAGATGTTAATTTTTCCAACAAGGATGTTTATTAGTTTGTGTGAACGCTTATCGTGTGACTTAGAAGAAAACACAAACAATTAAACTGTATGAAATTATTTCGCGAGTTACAAATTACGCTACGAGTGATGGCCTGCAGTCACAAACAATATTCTGTTCCTTTGAGTGGAGAAGTAGTAGGAACAACAGGGCTCCTGTCCAGCCCGTATCCAGGCTTATCATGCTCGCAACACTGTTCCCGACAAAGAGGAGACTTCATTATCACACACAAAAAAAAATAAACGCAAGAGTCTAGGACGAAAAAAAAAATATTGTCATGTTTCCCAACGTGGGCCGAAACCAAGAATATCTGTCCTCGCTAAAGACAGCAGCAAATTTCCTTTCTTATGCGTTACTTGTTTGGCTTCCTCCTCAACCATGAAGATTGATGCAATATTATCTTCCGAAACGTCTGCAGATTTCTACCAGACTACATGACGTCATATCCTAGAAGACAGTGTTCTTCAGAGTCACCACCAAGAATCTCACGCAATATCAGAATACAGCAGCATTGTTGTTTATTTTATAACGATGTGTAGGGATATTTTCATGTCAGGCATAGAAGAGCAGAGACGAGGAGATGGTTTGGAAGAAGAGTATGTTGGAGTGCACAGGAAACAGCAAGCGAGGGACCCATCCTTCCGTCTTGAATAGGTCCGCCAGCGGTTCTGTGGGTTTCACTGCAGATAGAAACGCTGGCAGCGTTTTTTAGCTTCAATTCAGTTTTCTTTTTGCGGTTTCTATTCCGTCTGTTCCCAACGCCGCAAACCTTAAAAAGTTTTTTAGTCAACTACGGGAGCAGTCGTTAAATAAAATACTTCAAATACATTTAATAACCCAAGGAAAATTCTGCCTCGAAGAGAGGGGAAACTGTTATGAATTATGAACCAAAATTAAATCTCACATGTTACATATTTTAACATAAGGGACTGGGATAGCTCACTCGGTATAGGGACGGGCTATGAGCTTGACAACCGAGGGATGTAGTTCATTCCTCGGCAGAGGCAGTAGATATTTCTTTTTCCCACCCAAAAATTATCTTCCTATCCAATGGATACCGGTGTTGCTTTCCTCAAGGGTAAATTGGCTGGGGCGTGAAGCTGATCATGTACCCACATTTAGTGCCTACATCATGAATGGTGGAGCTATACCTCCACTCAACCACATCTCCATCGCATAATAAACACAGATAAAACCTTACGTTTTCAGGTGTTTGAAAGTTGGATGTATACCGAAATCTATGATTTCATTGTGCATGGCCTATGCGCGTCTCTCTTTGTAACCACGTATTACGCCATCTATAACAATATTTGAACCAATTAACAGACTCACGGAATTTGGTGTGAATATTAGGCCAATATAGACTATCCCAAATTTCATTTCTGATATTATGGTTTGAATAATGTAAACATGGATCAGAAACTGAAATCAAACACCTAGGAATTTGGGCTCAGGATAGAGACCAATGGACGGCTCATGTGAATGCCGTAATGAACTTTGGATTTCAGGAAATATTGGGAAATTTCTGAGTAGATGACCAACTGGTGGCTTCTCAGGAAGGACTCAGGTCCATGGAATTAGTTAGTCAATTATAAGACAAACATAAACATCGTAGAAAATTTTTGATGTTGATATGGCATTAGAATCACTACTAGCGCACAGCTGAACTTTGTGTGGTGCTAGATTTTCGAAATAACATTTAACTTCAGGCTTGTAAGAAATAATAATGGCAGCACGAAATCTGCACTTGGGTTTCGCTTTACTGCGACAACTAATACTCGTAAACCATTTGAACAAGTCACGTGAAGTGTAACATGCAACTTGAACAACATAGGAATAAGTAAGATTTGAGGTTTTCACGGCGGTGACTATGAAGAAAGCCATCTTTTGGGATGTGGCACCGTATAGATGTGGTGTTAACCGACGTTTCGGGGGAACGTATCGCCTCCATCTTCAGGGTAGAAGGAAAAATAATAAATCCACGAGCGAAGAGACCGTGAGAACCGGTACAAGCAGAAAATAGAGTCTCTGGTCTAGAAAACCGAAGGGGACTCGTTGCGCTGACCTCGCAACACCCTCTATCCGCTAAAGTTAGCACTAAATTTGCCGACAAGAGGAGATCGCTCAGTCGGTATAGTTCGCTTGTAATTATTCGTTTATACTTGTTACTGCTCTAACACTGCAGATTAAAAATTTTGAATTAAAGTAGACATAATGAAAGTTGTTTCAAGAAAGTATTATATTTAATTATGTTGCCACTTATAGTAGAGTGGTAATTATGACAGAATAAGTCGGTCGAAATTCATGACTGTTATAAAATTAAATATATCTGTATTTTGTACGGTGCGATTATCATACAAGATCACAAATACGTAGAGTAATATTGGGAATAATGAACATGTCTTTTTGCCCTAAAATTCCTGGAAATCTTATATACATATGCTATGTTGTTAATTATTATTGTTAGAAATATTACTAATATTTTCATCACTATTGACGTTGCAGCATATTTCATGAGCTGGAGTGAATTCAGAATTCACAGTTGCGTGAATCTGAGATCGTAAACAAATAAAATATATTATATATTTGTGGATTTTTGTTGTTGTTGTTCATTCAGAAGACTGACGCTATTGTATCTAATTAAAAAAAGCTTTCATCTTTAAGGGATTCATCCTACTGTGTGTTAGTACTATATACGAATTTTGTTTTCCCTGTCAAACGCAACAATATACCAAACAACTCGCCCACAGTTTATTACGCATAACTGAATTTATTGGTCGTACAATGTCGCAGTGGAGCCATCGTCAAACACAACCACTTAATCTGTGCACATAAAGGTGATTATCGAAAGGAAAGAAGCACACCATAGCTTTCGGTTTATTGTAACACAAAATGGTTAGTACAATAAATAGATCGATATGAGAGGCATAATTCAGTAGTATAAGCTTTGTTAGCGTAAACCTGATGATGGGCCCATGAGCTGAATCGTGTTGCGACATTGTACGACCAATAAACTCAGTTATGCACAGTGAAATGTAAGCGAGTTTTTGCTATTTTGTCGTGTTTGACAGGGAAAACAGAACTCGTATATAGCAAACAAAATAAAAACGCTGATGACCACAACATATACATCAGTAATTTTGACAGTTATTTTCTATGGGCGTAAAACGTGGTCTCTTTTTTTTTTCAGGAAAAATATAAACTACAAAATAAATATCTGAAATTTTCACTGCTGTAACTACGTACATTACTGTCTTCTGTTATTTGAGCAGTCTAATCAGGCATAGCCGATCACAGTGGCCGCGCGGTCTAAGGCAAGAACCGTCTTCGGCTGCTCGAACACTGGGATCGTGGGTTCGAATCTCACTCAAAGGATGGATGTCTGTATGCGTTTATTCTGTGTTTATGTTAAGTAGCGGCCTTGAGAAGGGGCGATCGCCCGTCTAAGGAGTCCTACCGACTCTCTTAGATTAAGAAACTGAAGTAAAGGGAAGAGTTTCACGGATGCCCTATGCTGGAAGTGGGAGCAACAGGAATAGAAGAAAAAGAAAGGAGGAGGAGGAAGAGAGGGAGGGGGAGGACGTATAGGTTTACCGACGTTTCTGAGGAACATGTGCAATCGTCTTGGGGGAAACCATGATCAGATCTCAGAAGAAAATAATCTTAAATTGCATCAAAAGTACGGTCTTTTGCTTGTAATGCCGTGTAGATTGCAGAAAGCCCGACGTCACAGCAGTCTTCAGTGTCGAAGAGCAAACTAAGCCGGAAGTTAGCAGAATGAAACGGCAAACTTCTGCGCCAACATTTTTACCCTGAACATGGTGGCGATATATTCCTGTGAAGTGTGCTGTCCTCAAACTATGTAGTGTTACAGTCCATTTAGTTTTGTCTTCTTTTTATCTTTACTCGGCCTTTTGTCTTTTCTTAATCCAAAATTCACTTCAATAAAAAGTCGTAGGAACTGACGTCACATTATCAAATTTTCACGTTCTTCTTTTGTCCTCATCTTCCGACTTAATGTTCCGAATTTAATTTAGAGAAGTGCTTCAGTTCTCGTTAAATATACAGTGATGCGGTGTGTCGGAGATAGTACCGGTCGATCATTGTTACTGAGCTAATGGTCCAAAAACCGACGTACCAAATGCTTTCCTTTTCCAAAAGCGACGGACTCCTGTGTCTCTCTGAGTTTCGTTTACACTCTACATTAGCATTAGGTTCAACATTGCTAGTGCCCAGGAGCAATTTAACTTGCGTCCGTGTGCTGAAGTCCGCTCGGTACCTCTGTTGCCCAGAAGAGCTGAAACTGCCGCATTTATCTGCTTCCCTCTCTCACTTTCGAGACCTGAATTAGTCTCCAAGCTATAATTACGAGAAGGAACGTTATGTGTGAAATTGCGAGAAGAAAGTTTATGTGTGAACAGACTTCGTAAAAGCGAAAGCATGCGTTTGTACCAACAACAATTTTCTGCATTTTTTTACTATGCTGAAATTTGAATGCTTCTATGTTGAATTCAAAAGCTTCGGCTAGAAAGGGGGGGGAAACTACTGCTCTCGAATGCCGCCGACTACCATCTGATATTCTAATGCCTGCTGCAGAGAATCTACAAATTCCGTGGCCTGTAGTCCGCAAGCGAACTATATCGACCGAGCGATCGCCGCTTGTCGGCGAATTTAGTGCCAACTTTTGCGGATAGAGGGTGTCACGTGGTCAGTTAAACGGATCCCACGGACGTTAATCTCGGTTTTCTAGACCGGAGCCACTATATCCTTGAAATTGCTCCTCAATTATCCTCACGAGGCTGAGTGGACTCCGTTCCAGACCCACTACTTCGCAGAAATCTGGTAGTGCTGGGAATCGAACCCGGACCTCTGGATCTGTAGCCAGGAACTCTCACCACTAGATCACAGAGGCGGATACGAGCAGAGCATCTAACCGTGGCTAATTATTATTATTGTGATTATTATTACTATTATGTTTTATCATTATTTGTCTCTGTGTTTCTCCTCCCCTTAATTATTTCGTTTTCTGTGCGGTTCGTGTTCTTCCCATAACTTCCTGTATAGTGTATAAAATGAAAGTAGGTTAAATATGAGTCGCTTAGCAGCAACATCCGGTTTCCTCATGTTTATTCTAGTTTCAGCGCAGATTCTGCGCGCGCACTCACGCCCGCTGAGGCGACTGCAGTTCCTAACCTAACCCGGGGCGGCACTGCTCAGCCTGCAGCTCGTCTTTCACTTAACCCGATGTAAACGTACATTTGATCCTGAATTCAATAATGAACGTGTTTTTTTTTTCCTAAAATGCACGTCAGGGCCACTAATAATTACGCGAATTCCACGAAAATTGTATTTAATACAAAAATTTCCGTGTTGTTTCTTAGAATTTTCAGTGTCCCTGGTAATGTGTAAATTTCTTTTGCCCAAGTTAACTCGCAATTCTACATCAAAATTAGGGCTCATTTTACCTCATATTATTTTGTGCTTCTACCATTACCCACCTTCTTATTTTGTAAGATAAATGTTCATGTTTCTGTATTCACAGTCATTTCTGACATTAAGTTTGAAATTCCTAGATTGGTCAGGTTAAGCTTACATCATGTAAGATTTGAGGTTTTCACAGCTGACTGAAGAATGTCGTCTTCTGGGATGTGGCGTCATGTAGATCTTATGTGAACCGATGTTTCGGAGGAACGTACCGCCTCCATCTTCAGGGCAGAAAAATCCGCGAGCGAGGAATCAGCGTGACAGTAGAGGTTTGCTTGCTACATTCATGAAGAATGCTCTACGATTGCGCTCACATCTTGTAACATACACTAAATACCAGATTCTTTAATTCGAGTTACGTAATAAGCCTCTAGGTTTTGTATACCAGAGCAGTCTATTATGGCTGTTTTGTTTCTGTTAATAGCAAGGTAATCGAGACATTGACAGGTCAGTGCTGAAACACACTAACCTCCACCCGCTTAGTGCGAATTAAGTGCGTGTCATATTACTGCAACTGTTCTAAATTACGAGTCCTCATTCATGTATCAGTAGTACAAGCATGAAAGGGATCCAGTTACTGACGGTCTAGTTCAGATACTACTGTAGTTTAAATTGTAGTCTACATAAGAGAATAAATATTATTTTTTTAGCTTACAACAGGAAATACGTAAACCAGAAGGAAATATTCTGTATCGAAGCTTTCTTCTCCGTTATAATTCTCATCAAAATAACACAAATATTCAATTAAAAAAAATACTGGTCGTGGGTCTCAAGGGGCTCGGCGCCAAGATGAACTGATCGATGCTAAACTGCCAGTAACTCTGACTCTGACTCTGCCTTTCTCAGGAGAGAGCCTTGAGGCGGCAGTGAGAAGAGGAGTAGGTTGGTGTGAGATGGCCGCCAGCCTGGGAGTTAGTTAATTGAAAGTCGAAAGTTGAAGGAAGTAATTAACTGTGAGACAGTCACCAGACGGTAAGAATGTAAGCACGGAAGCAGAGGACATAATTGGAAGTCGTTACCAGGCAACGACTTGTGAAGACACAGCAGACTCAGAAGACTTAATACTTGCTGTGTTGAACTGCAGAGTGTGCGAATGAGCAATAGCGCTATAGTTACTCGTATTTACGATCTGTAAGTGGTCAATAAATCCGATTAGCAATCCAAACTCCGCCTATAGTCACACTCAGTCACGTGACAATGCTTTAGCATATATTTTACCCGCCTATCGAAGTTCTTTTATTGCGTTATTTTATTTCCTTCTTTTCCCCACTTCTTTTTGGGGTTTTCTATTTCTGTTGCGCTTTCATTTTCTTATGGCGCCTTTCTTCTGCTTTCATTCTGTCTGTTTCTTTCCGTCTGTACATCTGGAAACATTACAGGTTAACTTGAAGCTATAACGGAACATTTACTTGCTTAGTGAAAAATTGTCCACAGCACAGTAAACTGTAGCAGATTAGATGGTTAGAGTGACTAAAAAAGGTAAAGCTATCCCTGTAACAGGCCGTGGAGGTCTGTAGGGTTGTGAGACGTCGAGGGTCCCATATTTTCTAGGCAGGCGACCCACAGATGGCAATGAGGTTGTTAGATTTAAGCGCCTGCCATCCTTTACCCCCCAGGAAGATTCCTGGTACTCATTTCTGTTAGAGGTTGAGTCGACTCCAGGGCCATAGTGCGCCTAGAAGGATTAGGTCAATTGAAAAATCCAATTATCTCATCGAGCATCGAACCCGCGACCTTACAGTTTGGAGCATACTGCCTCGACCATCTACGCTACCGCGTGCTCCAATGGGAGTGACATAAGGGAAAACAAGTCGACTTAAATTTACGTCATCAGCACTATTCGCAGTTGGCGCTCAATATTTCCTCGAGTCAGCGAGAAAATGGGATATTGATTGCAGTGTGCACATAGGTACGTGCCAGACAGGGAGAGAGTGCTGGTAACCGCTGAGTAAACTCGGTAAGTTCTCAGCCTACTCTGGTTTTGTATGCTCGAGTAAATGTTAGCTCTGATTTGTTGGGCTGTGGGGACATGTCCTTGGAAGAAATTATAGAGTCTCTATCCTGATAGCGCGACTGCTAGGAACAGTAAATGGGTAATTCTGCTATTTACTGACCTGATTCTTGCGTTTCTGAAGGATCTGCTGCTTCCTCCAGGTTTCTGCATGCTCAGCCTAAAAAGATAAGAAAAAAGTTCACCCGAAACAACGGTATCTTTTAACTTTTCAATTCTCTGACATGTTCAGAGTGAATATCAACAGCCATGGAAATATCGTTTTATCGGTCGATCATAAAGACAGAAACAGCTCTGTAGTTCCGAAACGTCAGTAACGTATTTTTCAGCTACTGTGGTCATGAGCCGCAGAGAGAACCTCAAGTCTCATACGTAGATCGTAATTATGAAGGCAGCAATTTCATTCGAAACGTCCGTAACTTAATTTCAACTTGGTGCAATACTCAAAGGAATCCACAGAGCTGTGAAAACCTCAGATATCATGTTGTAAAACCATAAGAAGGCAGTAAGTTCGTCCGAAACGTCGGTAACATTTAGCAATACTGCATTAGTTCGTTCTCGTGTCTTTCTATTTTGGTCAGGTATCTTGTGATTTTCTCTTTTATAACTTCCTTCACTAGCGGCACTTTCAGGTCTTCATGGAGTGTTATATTGGAGACATACCATGGGGCGTTAGTAATCATACGTAATATCGTAGATTTGCATCTCTGGATTATGGAAGTATTTGTTTTGCTAGCATATCCTCATATTTCCATTCCACTAGATGAATACCTAAGTATTTTGTGCTGGGTGATTCAGTTATTTGTATGTTATTAAAGAAAACTGCAGGACATTGTTCTCTTCTTAGACTGAAGTTTACTTGCACTGACTTGGTTTCGTTGATTTTTATTTTCCATGTATTTGTCCGCTCTTATATTTCATTTAGATGATTTTGCAAAGTGAAGATAGCTATTGCTGGATCTGTGTTTGCCGAGAGGATCACGGTATCATCCGCAAATGTGCCCATTGTTGTGTTGACATTAACTGATAGGTCTGCTGTATACAGTAAATACAGTAGTGGGCCTAAGACACTGCCTTGTGGTACACCTGATTTTATTGCATAATTGTTGGATATGCTATCATTGACTCTCGTTCTGAACTCTCTGCCACTTATATAGGATTTTAGTAGGTGGAAATAAATAAGAATTAATTGGGTTATTATTATTAACTTCTATGTGTGTATGTATGTGTATTGTCCTTTCTCACCACATAATGGAATAACCATTCGAAATGTACTTGTTTTATTTTCTCACCTGTTGATACTAACTTTAATTTTTCTTGGAATTACTATTAATTTAATGCCATTATATAGACTGTCTTATTTGTATTTTGTCTTTTAGTTATATCTGTATTTCTATGTACTCGTGCCAAATTTGTTATTGGCTTCTGTGGTGTTAAGTTTGCACTTAAATAAACACGAATTGAATAGAATTAAATTGAATTATTATTATTATTATTGTACACTGCTCTATTTGAAACTCGAATTGTTGTTTGCTGTCACATGTGGCTTTGTCTGTGTGCGTTTGTTTCTGTATCTTTATTCATGCTCACTTTGTTATTAATATAGACTATCATATTTTGTATTCTGTTCTTTAATTATTTTTGTGTATTTCTATCTATTCGTGCTAATTTTGTAATTTGCCTCTGTGCTGTTAAGTTTGCACGTAGATAAACACAACTGAATTGAATTATTATTGTTGTCACGTGAGAGGTTAGCGTGACTAGTATTTGTGGGTTCTAGATTTGATGATTGGATTTATTGAGCGTCTGTATTACAATTACATTTAATTATGACAGCTCACACATTGAACCCCTGCTTAACGGAGTCTCTTTGAAAAAACTCTGTGAGGAATCTCTCCCTGCTGTCTGAATCTCGGACTGGCCTCTAGTCTCTCGAATTCTGGATCTCTGGATCTATTTTAACTGCCAGGTGGCCGCGATAAAAGACACCAACTCAAAAGGTTCCAGTACCGAGTTGCGTCGGGTACGCATGTAATACCGTTGTAAAAGAAACGTTGTCCAGCAAATGACGTCTATTCTAGTTGACAGCGTAACGCTCGCGAACGTGTTTATTAACCGTTGCCTAGCAATGCGTCACATTATTATTATTATTTGGATGTTTAGTTAGCACAAAAATACGTAAGAATTAATTGAGTTATTATTATTACCGTCTATGCGTGTATGTACGCGTATATAGAATGGCATAACCATTGGAAATGTACTTATCTTACTTTTCTCATCTATTAATGATAAATTTAATTTTTCATTAAATTATTAATAATTTATTGCTACTATACAGACTGTTTTATTTTGTATTTTGTTTGTTAATTATTTTATGTCCTTCTACGTACTCGTGCCAACTTTGTAATTGACCTCTGAGCTGTTACGTTTTCCCGTATATAAACAAGATTTGGATTGAATTATCATTATTATTATTTCTAAATATTTATACTTTACATTTCTCAATTCTCAATAATAACTTAATTTTGTGTTAATTAAATTATTATTATTATTATTATTATT
>NW_019738874.1:502633-504147 GCF_002891405.2 Cryptotermes secundus
TAAATTATTAATTATTATTATTATTATTATTATTATTATTACATTATTTGTTTGTTACTTCTCTGCATTAATGTGTTTTTCCTCCAGTGTTTGTCTGTAATTAGTCTTTGACTTTATGTTGTGTTTGTTCATAATGTAATTACCTGTATCTGCACTGTGCTCTGTCTGTAACTGGCCTTGTGGCTGTTGGCTCAGCACATAAATAATAAAGAATTGAATTGAAATATTGTTATTAAAGTGTATAATGACGTATGTAGGAGAACCTAGAAATTTATTTACGCCATTAAACACGCCAATAGAAGCCTCATGGAAACAAAGCTAATGCTTTCATTTTGAAAAAAAGTAATATCATTTCTTCGTCCTGTACTCTACAAAGCAAACATTTTAAAATCTGATTTGAAAATCATTAGAATGAACATAGCTTCAACACAATTTGAGAGGAACATAAAAAGGCTTCAATACGAATGTTAAAAGCTCTTGCTTCTGTTCCTGGAAGGGAATTCTGTGATCTCACTGAATCATTCTGGCATTATAATCAGCCGTAACGCCGTTCAGCGTAATTCAGAATGCCTCAGGCTTCTCGTGCGATGAGATATTAAAACAGAGATGTGCTACGTCTCACGCACACCAAACTGTGACTTTCTGTAAAACTCTGTCTCTGTGTGTAAACCGCGTTATGTATATTTTGCTTAAGTTACGTTCATATTGTTATGTGATGCAGTGATTATAGACGCGGTTTGGATTGGTAATTTGATTTATTGACCACTTGCAGATCGTGACTACAAGTAACTATAGCGCTATCGCTAATTCACTACAGCACGTACTAAGTCTTCTCAGTCTGATGTGTCTTCAACAGTCGTTGACTGGTAACGGCTTCCAAAGCCGTAGATCCCTCAACTTTCCTCGTTCATGTTCTTACTGGCAAGCGACTGTCTCACAACTAACTAAACTCTAAATGTATTCAGCTTACTGTTTATTATAATAAGCAGAGTAATTCGAGTGATCATTTACGTGCTTACTCAGCACCCTAAAGGCCAATTATGAAGTAAGCACGAGCAAAGAGACAAACGAAACAGAGACAGCCACCCAAACAGAAACAAACTAATAATGTTTAAATTTAATAAATTAATAAATTATTATTAATAAAGTAATATTATAATTATATTACTAATTATTAATTATATTAATTAATTATAATTAATAAAAATATAAAAACAAATAACTTAATAAATAATAATGTAATGCCCTGGCGGCGTAGGGGGCAATGGAGGTATCCCACCCGCTGCCGCCACTGTAATGCCCTAGCGGCGTAGGGGGGCATGGAGGTATCCCTCCCGCTGCTGCCGCCGCTGTAATGCCGTGGTACAGGGGGCGTGGAGTCAGCCCGCCTCTGTCCCCACTGTAACTCCGCATGTAGGGGCCGTGGAGGTATCCTTCCTCGCCTCCACTAGTTATGTCGTAAACTGGTACTCCTGGTAACGTCGCGCCGTCGGGGGTGTGCAGGTACCCCTCCT